>NW_020525197.1:0-27500 GCF_003368295.1 Carassius auratus | reverse complement strand
AAAAAACTGAAGGAGCACAAGAGGTTTTCTAAAATTAAAGGCTTTGGAGATGAGTTTATTCTTTTTTACAATGCCATTTAATGCTGTATACATGCATATATTAAAAGGTATAGTTCACCCCCACATTTTTATTTTTTCGTCATGTACTCACCCTCTAGTTTTATGAACATCTTTCTTCTGTTAAACACAAAAGAAGATATTTTGAAGAATGCTAAAAGAATACAACCTCTTGAGGTTGAGTAAATGACAGGATGTTCAGTTTTGGCGGAACTTTTCTTTTAAGGTTTATATTAAGCACCATTTAATGTCGTGAGAATATTAAATATTCAAAATTCAATGTAAAAGCTAATTAAAACAACAGTATCAGTATCAAATGACAAAACGATGAAATAAAACCTACATATGGCATCTGGTAAATTTTGGAAAGGCATCACTGCTTATTTTACCCAATTTTGCAAATCACAAAATAACATTTGGTTTACACAAAATTATGATTTCGATTCTTTTTTTTGATATTGTGTTGTATAGAAAGAATCTATAAATAATAAATCAATAAACAATAATAATATTATGGACTATTTTATGAACTATTTTACCACATCAGTGTTTTGTAACTTTGTTAAAATACATATTCATTTTGAGATTTGATAAAGATTAAATTATTTGTGCTTTTTTAAAAAAATTTTATTAAGTGAGCATTGCAAAACATAGTATGAAATGTAAAAATGGGAAATTAGCATGTACACAACCATAAAATTAATTTAAAACTTGCTTTACACAAGAAGAATACGATATGACATGATAGAACAACATTTTTATCAGCCAAAGATGTCTAGGGTTTTAAAGTTATTAGATGACAGAAATTTGTTGGACGTCCTACATGGGTAAATGAGACTGGGGTTGTGTATTACCAGGTGTAGTTTTCTCTAGTTGGTACCAGCGGTAGAAAGCTCTTTTCTTCTGCTCGCTGAGGTCTGAGCCCTGCTGGAGCAGCCAATGAGAGATCCGGCTCTGACTGATACCTGCACACAACAACGCACAGCTTCTTAGGGCAAAATCTGACTTGCATATGCCTTTCGAAGGCCTGCCATGACAAATCCCACAACTGTAATAAAAAGCAGCCATACAGCTGATGCCAGAAATAACTAAATATCAAGGTGTGTGTTTTAACGGCTGTCTTTTTTATTATACAAAATAACAAGGGAAATATCACAGTCACAGGATAATTCACAATATATCTTTTATTCATTTTTGAAAACAAAAAGCCAGAGCAAACTAACCTGTAACTTGGGCAACTACTGCCTGTGATATTCGCCGGTTCCCCAAGAAGGCTTTAATCTCTTCTTTAATTATAGCACTGTCCATTCTACAACAACAGAGAGAGAGAGAGACATCAAGTGAAAAACAGCAACACTATATTTGGCAACATTTCTTAAAGAACCATTTTTAGACAACAAAAATGTTCCTAATGCTTGCCTTTAACTATATGTTATCATATCAACAACCAGTCAGTATTAAAAACACTCATTTAAGCTTCACAAATGGCAAATACATCGTTTATTTCAGTTCAGATATGACACGTGGGTTTATGAGTGTAAAAGACTGACATGAATAAAGTTTATCCTTATCTTTATGAATGATTTGTGATTCGTTTTGTAAAATGAATGTAAAAGAGTTGCTCATAAGAGTCAACTGAACATGAATTGGACTGCACTCGGATTTTATTTTGTTTAAGAGTGCCAAAACCACTTTTGAGTGCATAAATGAACATACTTAAAGAACTTGAATTACTGATCTTAGGAAATCTTATAATATTTTGAGATACTGGATGAGCTGTAAGCTCCAATCATCAAAAAAAAAAAAAACTTTTGAAATTATTTACCTTACATGTAATTAATCTAGAATATATTAATATTTCACTTTTTTTTTTTTATAAAAAAGAACGATATTCAAATTTTTTTAGATACACCTGTACACTGTTTTTTTTGTTGTTGTTTTTACACTGTATTTCGAGGTATCACACAAATACAATGTTTATTTCAGTTCAGATATGAATGAAAGCTAATAATTAAGGTATTTAGGCTGATGAGTTCAAAAGACAAATGTTCATCATGAAGTGGATTACAAAAAGTTTTTTTGTTTTTTTTGTTCTGTATTTAGGGCCCCGAGCACCGCAGTGAGTGCTTTTGAGTTTGAGAGCCTAAACATGCTCAATCACTCATTGAACTTGAGTGCACAAGCATCAGAAGTGGTGAAAATTTACATCTGACATTGGTTTCAGAAGTGGGTGTGGCAAAATGGCTCAACAGTGCCAGCTATTAAATTTAAACAAAAGTGCCTCTTGAGCTATGTTTCAAATACATGTACGAAATTTGGTAGACACATGTATCACACCCATACCTACAAAGAAGCCGTCCAGTGCGAAGTCCGAAACCCACCTGGAAGTTTAAGAATAATAAAGCCCTTTGTGACGTTAAATCACAAAGATCTTGAATTTATCAGACGGCCTGACAAACTTCAATATTTCGCTATAATATAGCAAGTTGTTACAATTCAGGCATACAATATCCGATCTGCCATAAACTTCACATGCTTGATAAGAGTCCTGTCCTGAACACAAGCCCTTGCCCAAATTCAGATCTAGTCAAATCACCACCACTAAGCGTGATACCGGGTGCGAGGGCCCTTTCAATGCTGCCTGCAAGTTTAATGTTCATATTGTTTTTGTGTTGTAACCATCCAGTTTATTCTTTTATTTTTTATATAAAATAAGAACCGTCCCATCCCAAGAGTTTCCCACCTACCTCATGAGCTCCTCAACTTTGTCATCGATGTCCACTTCCTCATCTGGAAGCTCGTATGCAAACGCCCGCGAGGAGGTGTTGCTAACAGCGAAGCGGGGCGGAGAGAGCTTCCCGTTGGGCATAGCGGCGAGGCCGTCCCGTCCATTTTGGACCATGGGTGCTACTACCGGAACGGGTGTGGGGACCGTCGGGGGTGGGGAGGTGTCATAGCTGTTGCTAGGGGAGGGAGAGAGGCCATTGCCACGGTATCCCGTCTGCGTGGCCTTAGAGGTCGTTGAAGAAGAGGCTGTGAGGTTGTTAGAGGAGGTAGTGCAGGAGTTGGAAGAGGTGGTGGCGTTGCTGTCATTGCCGTGATTGACGCCAGCTGCCCCGCTTCCGCTGTGGACGTGACGGTGGCCGAACTTCTCCACGTGCTCACGGTCCAGCCGGTCGAGGGTGTCCAGGGCATGCAAAATCTCTTGCTTTGTCATGCCGCTCCGACGTAGCCGCTGCAGCAAGTCAATCTGCTCAATGGTAAAACGAGGCTCATCTGTGTAATGGGACATTCTGCCAAGAAAAAGAGAGAGAGCTGCTGCATTAGAGAACTGATGCTGGAGGAAATGCTGATAAAACACGACGCATGGCTGCATAGTTATAAAATCAAAACAACACAGACAAAAACATTGTTTTTTTAGTCTAGGCTGAGAAATGCAGTGGAGGAGGTGTAGCAGGGGCCGCATGCGCATGAGCCCTAACTAAAGCATTCTTTTTCCAAGAAAATGTCAAAGTCACCGCACCTTTATCGACCTATCATTGCAACAGAAGTGTGGAGCCTGTCTGAGGTCAAGGCAAAGACACTGCATGCATTACCACAGAATTTTTAATAGACTTTAAACAGCAGAAAGCTGGGACACGTGAGGAGGGGGAAGGAGGTTAACTTTAGGGAAAACTGCCAAGAAAAATTCCATTCGAGGCGGCCAACCTACTTTCAGTGAAGAAGCTGAGGATGAATCACTCCGTACAGGCGTTTGTCTGAGAATAGTTCTCTCAATGCCAGGCTGTTGCCCACACACGCGTGCTTCTGCCGAATTGTTGCCCGTAACACACCGTATTTCAATTCATTTCGAGTTTTAAAAGGAAGCTACAAGTTATGACGCTGCAAAAGCAAAACTCGTGCCAGCGCAATATGCATTCCATATGGCACAGTGCAATCAAGCAAACGAGAAAACAGTGAAGCTCCTTTTAACAAAATGAAGATTTCAACTTCCCTGCGACATGTTCTTCAAGAATAAATTCTGCTGATGAGCGAGTACGACTGTCTCCTGGTGTCTGCGCTGCATAAAATGCATAAAAGATTTCTGCTCACCCAAGCACCCCTAAAAAGCTTCAAAAGGTTTAATTATCCAGAGGCATCAGATACAGCGAATCAGCAAAAACAACAATAAATCTGAGAGCGTTCTTAAAGGATTTGTTCAATATTCCATTTTTTGTATCCTTTGGTGTTAGAAACCGAACAATACAAGTCATAAAATAAAAATCCCCTATTGTCCCACAGATGCGTGCACCACATAAACATGTGCAGTCTTTCTGATATGAGAATAAAAATGTAATCACAAATGTAAAGGTGTCACCTCAGACATCAAATCTTTTTTTTTTTATATGCTAGCAGATAAACCACAGTGACACAAGAATTGAGAAACGCTTATATGTAGACGTGATAAACCACAGGCACGCACAACCACTTCTCCGCACTTGGTGATGACAAACCAACTCAGTTAACTGGTCTGCACACATAAAAAAGTAAAACAAATAATTGTTTAATAATGCAAAATGCATTGCTACTTTTAATCAATGAAGATGCAATCTCACTGTATAAAGCATTGAATGCAAGGCTACTGGTGTGCATGCAATTTTAATAACGTATAATGCTCTGAGGAGTTTTAGAGTTTAGTGTTGCTCACTGTTTCTTTTATTTGCATATTCATAGTCTTATCTGACATATACATGGAAGCATAACAGCATCTATAAATTAAAGTTATGAAACTACAATACTAAGGCAGCAGCAGCACAAAAACTCATCTGTTGTACAGCAGCTCAAGATCAAAGTTGATTTTGTCCATATGCCCCTGGTTCTCTTCATCAGCACGGCATCCACAAAAAGCCCAAATCTCTTATTACTTCAATTCTCCACAATTTTTGAACTATTTTTACAGCCCATTTGTTGCATATGTAAGTTACTGTGATCTTTAAAATATCAATTTACCTCTAGAGACAGCTGGTAATTATTAGACCTTCAAGTCCACTGATCAATGAAAACAGAGACCATCCAGAACATGTGTCTGAAGTACCTGATGCTCACTGTGCTTCTACAATTAAAGTTATTTCTATAAATAAACAATGTGATAAGCATCTACAGAACATCTACATTTTTACAGAAACATAAACAAAATTATTTTTCAGGCCACACAAAACTGCATATAGTAAAGCTGTTACTGCAATTTTACTGCAATTCAAGAAGCTATTTTGTATTAAAAATTAAGAGATAATAAATCAAATGCATCCCCAAATTATTTATTTTCCTTACTTTTAAAGGCAATTCTCAGGCTTTTAAACTGTTACATTTGTAACAAGCACATGACAATGTTTAAATGATGCTCACAAAGATGCAGTAGAAAAAAAAAAAAAAAAAATTATAAATAAACACTTTTAATTAGGGGTGTGCATGGATAGTCGAACATTCGAATAGTCGTTCTGCTCAAATTATTCAATAAATAAAAATGATATTCGAATTTCACAACAAAAAAAAAAAAAGATAAAAAGTTCACAATAAAACCTAATTTGGTCACTTTCTGCGATTCTCCACTGCATATTTGAAGATGTATGCAAGCAAAAAATAATGAATTAATGAATAAGGTGCCATTCACATTTCGCGGAAACATTTCAACATTGTTTCATTCAAACATTTCAAGGAAACATTTCAAGGAAAACGCTAGTCGTGCCACTTTCTGTGATTCTCCACTGCATATTTGAAGTAATGTTACTGTAGAAGACAGCAGTTCTTAGAGGCCGTTCACACATCGCATCTTTTGCGTGCTCAAGTTCGTTATTTGAAAAAAAAAAAATAATAATAAATGTTGCTGAATAGATAACTGTCTGTCTCATTAAACTTAATTTATATAAACAAAGATTCAAAAATTCGTTTCTTTTGAACTCAAATATTCAAATGTGATATTTGCAGAAAACGCCCATCTCTACTTTTAATAATTATGTTAAATTAAAATATTATACAAGCTATTTGAGAAAAAACTACAAAGATTTTAAGCTCTGTTTCTTAATTATTATCCATAAACTTAACACTTTTTTTTTGTTCTGAGGGCTTATAAGGAATGCTTATAATGTGCACTGTTAACCCTAATTCATATACGCCTACCCTATAAGTAAACTACAAAACCATGATCCATATTTTAGCTTCATCAGCAGTTTTTGCAGTTTGTCAGGTAGGCTGCTCAGTCAAAAATGCATTTAAATTATTTTATTTAACGTAATGCAATGTGAAGAATTTAGAATAAAAAGCATGATGCACCATGAAGCATGGTGCAAGATAAATGCACTTTACATTAGAAAAACGATCTGGATTTATCATTTGCAAAGCAATTGAACTTGATCAGTTGGATTGCTCATATAATGCATACACTTTATTTACTATTAACATATAGTATCTATCAAAAAACATGCACAACTTTGAATTTAGGGTGTCTTAATAGGGTCGCCTTCTCTAAATAAAAAATAACTGCTATTGAAAAAAAAAAACAATTTGCATAAACCATCAAGCCTATATTCACCAGACGTCACCTTAACCCAATTTAAACACACCCCGTACCCAAATAACACCACAGCTCTAGGATGCTGTCAGCACCTTGTTAAAACACAAAATATAATAATATACAACATATACATAAATAATAAGTCATAGTAATAAATGCAAAGAGATGAGCATTAACACAACTACTAGTTCATTTCACCAATGTCAACATAAGAGTAAGTTGTTGCACAGTTGCTGGCATTTCTTTTCTAAAGCCCTATCCCAGCGCAGAATGAGAGCAGATGTGACTCTACATGCGACCCAGCGGTCGAACCGAGCTTAGTTCCGTCCGAGCGTCATTTATACATGAATGCATGTTCCACGTCTCCAGACAGATTTAACAAATGACGCCTTTCTTATAATTTGGCATCTCACAATCAGACTTACCTGATTGTGCGCGTGCGGGGCCTCCGTGCACCACAGCATTTATTCAACTCAACCTACAGTGTTTCCGTCTCTTTAATCCCCGTCGCCAGGCATGAACCAGCAAAAACAGGACGATGTCCGACTCTCCCGCTACCTTTCCCTAATTTGATTTCATTTCAGGGCAAAAACTGATTCGCCTTTGTCTGACTGACAGAAGCCATATTGATATGAACAGAAGCGCTGCGGCGGTTTCATGGGAGTTGTAGTTCCTCCCGGCGGGCGGGATAGTCACACTTAATGGGAGTTCGTCGAGCGCCGGACTACAAATCCAGTGGAATATGGTACAGTTTCATCCTCGATCATTTTTCACCAAGTGCTGCACGGACAAAAATGTCATTTCTGACTTTTTATTCGCTGAGGACGTGACGACAGAATGTGGAGGTCACTGCTTATATTCCTCTCTCACTCTTTTTTCTCGAAAATATGAATTTAGTTTATTAGTAATTTTATACAAATCATACAGATGTAGGCTATGTTTTGATAGAGATAATGTATCCCCCCCCCCCTTCAGAGTACATATTTACTATTTATTCGACATAGCACTTTTAAAGAAAGACTCACATACATTTCATAATTTATTAATTGTGTGAGGAAAAGCAGTAAAGAAACCCTAAAAGATAAAAAGGTACGTTTGATGGTACTGGATTAAATGAAATTCCTACAACACC
Organism: Carassius auratus; assembly: GCF_003368295.1. Lineage (NCBI taxonomy): Eukaryota > Metazoa > Chordata > Actinopteri > Cypriniformes > Cyprinidae > Carassius > Carassius auratus. Next base: position 19,761 of record NW_020525197.1, on the reverse strand, counting down.
TGCACAGGGGGATACACAGTTTTATAACATACTACCTCCCTCTAGTGGACATTTACCGCAATCACAACAACAGTGCCCACAAAACACCATGTTTTGCTATCACAAAATACTAATTCTCAAACGCTTTCAGAATATCTCTAATTTATTATTACTATGTAGTAGGTATACTGCCAATTTCAATTTTATATGATTTAAAAATGTTGGTTAGAACAATGGTTTGATACTTTTGTGTTTTTTTGTGAGTGTGTGTTTCACAGTTGTTTAGTTTTAGCTGAAATACCTATTGAATGGCAACTTACCCCATACAATATTAAATATGGTGGTGGGTGTTTGAGTTAAATGAACGGTCTCTTCGGAAGCTTATTTGCAGCCAAGACTTTATATATGTGCATGTGTTTCAAAATCAAATCACATCCAAATAACCCAGGGCTTCTTGAGTTGATTATAGTATTGTAATTGTGCAAACTGGGCAAGAAATGTGCATTAGGCGTGCAACAATATGACTGTTATGGATCACTGACTTTGCATTGATCCACTCACAAATTTTGACAGCCCACTATGCACAAAATGAACAAATAAGAAGACTAGAACATGCTAGAAAACATCTATTTCCTTTGCTGCTTGGAAACAGGTTGGAAACTCATTGCATTGCTTTTGCTGGCTTTCACATCACCCCTGAGATTCCCCTGAATTGACAGTAGAATATCGACATTAGTTGGTGTGAAAGCTGGTGAAGGCCACAAGACTGCAGGTGACAGATGTTAATGGAAGGAAAGTCATGACACACAAACACACACACGCCGTGCTGCATCAAGTGTAGAGAGCATCCCTGATTATAATGCATTCAAGATTTAAAAAATAAAAGTAATAATAATATAACTTAGATAAATGTTGTTCAGAATGATACAATGATTTGCATGATTTCCCAGCAAAAGTGTCAAAGCTTATTTTATTATAATTCATCATGCATTACATCTCTACATACAGTCATTCACCTCAAAATAAAGTAAGCAAGTTTCAAAGTTCAAGATTCAAAGTGCTGGAGAAAATGATTTGATGTCCTGCATCACACCCATTTTGGCATTGCACATATTTCATGAAGAGTTCAAAATGACATTGTTCTTTTTGTTCTGTTGCACATTTGTTCCAGTTCATCTGAAATACCTGATAAGCAATTAAAGCAATCAATAGACTGTTAGGTCATGAATTCTATACAGCTGCTAGACTCTTTGAAGTGTCTGAAACAGATGGCATGTGGGCTGTCTGGATCTCTTAGCTGTTGCACCTTATGCCTCATGTCCATATCTACATACCTGCACAGTGAAGAGGATATTAAGCTACTGATGAATGAATTTAATTTGCATCAAATTTTCACTTAGATTGTTCAGCTGAACTTAAAAGAAATGCTCCACTAGAAAGTGTCAGACAGAAGTGACAGAAAGGCGAGTCCAAAAGTCTGACACCACAGTCGAAATCTCAGACCCTACATGTGCATGCATGCATATTAAATGCATGCATACTTATTCATGTGATAGTAAAGTTGTTTATTTAATTATTTTTTTAGAAATAATTCTAATATGCTATGGTACTCAAGAAATATCTATAATCAATGTTTCAAACAGTTGTGCTGTTTAATATTTTTTGTGAAAACCATGATAAATGTTTTAAAGATTTTTGATGGATTGAAGTTCAAAAGAACAGCATTTATTTGAAATATAAATATTTTGTATGTTTGTAAATGTTTTTACTGTAAATTTAATGCATCCTTTCTGAATGAGTGTTATTTTTCAAACAAACTTTTGAATGGTAGTGTATATGTTAGGTTTAATATATTAAATACATAAGATTGAGAACTATTTCTAGGTCCAATATGTAAACATTGCTCATGTTACTCTGAAGGTCAGATGTTCATAAGATGCTCTTTGGCTCATTTGATCCAAAATTCACGCAGCTCGACTGCTGCTGCAATTTAAGCCAAAGAAGGGCAAGCCACATCATTTTTTTCTATGAATAGTTATGAAATTGAATGTGTCTTATGCTCATAATATAAATAGAAAATATACATTTACACTAGTGGTCTCAGACTTTGGACACCCCACTGTAGATCTGTTCTGTAGAACGCATCTGTTCATTTTTTTTTTGCCATACAAAGTGCTAAACCTGATTGCAACATCCTCCATTAAAAAAACAAACAAAAAAAACCCCCTGCAATTATAAGAAAGTTTGAGTCGAAACAGTGCGGCAAAGCCTCTCCCAGCACATCAATCTTAGAAACAGACCTGAGCTGGAGTTTTCTGTTCTCTTCACCTTCAGAGCAGCAATGGATATTTCAGCTACAGCATTCAAAACACACAAGAGACTTCATGTATCTGTAATATAAAAGTAATACTAGCTAAAATATGGGCAGTGCAATCTGTCTTTTTATTAAGCCATTGTGGTGTTTTTTTTTTTTATGGTTACATTTATCTGTCCACACTGGTTTCTGCAAGTCTATTATTCATTATACCCAGGGCTCCGACCCCACCAGAGAATCCATTATGCCTATTTGTTGACCCGCATGGCCTGGGATGGCCGTTGGCAGTCTCAGACAGTTGTTTCTGCATGATCGCCAAGTTGACCTTATTAGCCGCCAGGAAGTCTCTCATGGAGATCATCTCTCCAGACATCCTGCGTCCATCCGTCTCGCTGTCGTTCACTGCATCTGTGTCTATGGATATGTTGCGAACACGTGTTCGGACATGGGCCGGCATGACTGCATTTTTACGGGGCCGGAGAGACCTCTTGGGGCAGTGACGGCAAGGTATCTCGAGCTTTTTCAGGAGCCAGTTGAGCACCTGCTTGATAACAATAGAGATGACGTTGAATAGCGAGTAAATGCAGCAAACGCCCATTAAAATAAAGAAGAAATTGCTGATTCTGTAGACGGTTTGGTTTTCGTAACTGGCCCGCTGGCTGCTGACCATATCCCCGAAACCAATGGTGCTGAATGCCACAAAGCAGAAGTAGAGTGAATCCAAATATCCCCATCCCTCGATTGAGGAATACATGGCCGAAGCACAGCAAGAAATGATTATTGCTGCCACGCAAAGGATCAACATCACACAATACACCGAGGGCTTCCATCCCGCAAGACTGTCTTCATGATTGAGCCTCGCGTTGCTCAAGTTTTGCCTGCTGTCGTGTGGTAAAACTCCTCTGCGTCGCCGTTGGACTTCGTGGCAGGATTTGAGAACAAAAGCCAACACTGTTATTATTCTCTCCAAGAACAGATTGAAAAATAAAATGGTGGCTGCACAGCCAATGAGCCCATAGAAGATCAGGAAGATTTTGCCAGCGACTGTGGCTGGTGTGGTCATTCCAAACCCTGTGGGATATATGAGAGCAAGAAATTTTAATTTATAACTATACAGAATGGAATAAATAATATTTGCTGCAGGCTGCTTATTGAGCTCAATCGGCCAGAACTATTTTCTTCTTCAAAGCTGGAGAACAAACTGTTGCTATTGGTGACAGATACTGAAACATCTCCCACCTTTCCCTTGTCACACTTGTTGAAATGCAAATAACAAGTGGATTGCATTATTCTTCTCATAGATGTTTTTCCCCTGCACATGAAACCCACCATTGACGGGGACGTCATGAAGACAAGCTCATCCTCAGCTTAGGTCTGAAGACTTTATCACTGGACATTTCATGAGGTGCTTGATCACAGAGAGATAAACAAACTAAACTAAATGTATTCATTTTTAATTATAAAATCCTGACAACGTTTTTTAACACATATATCCACAAATAAATAAATACACTACAACATGAACACTAAAATTTAACAACACAAGAAGTCAAAAAATAAATAATTCACAAATAGCTGTATCACATATACTGCAGGTCTAGTTGACACAATGGCTATATGTCAGTAACTTTGTGCTTTATGAGTCAAATTCAAATTACATAATTGTTTTCTCTAACTGATGCTTTTTAATATGTTTAAGTCAAACCTCTCTTGATTTTTATTATTATTATTTGCAGTGTTTCAGGTAAACAAATTAAGATGATAAAACCACACCAACATACATTCATGCAGGGACTATAAGACAGGTTGGACTATTTGAAATATTAGAAATGTAAAGTTTATTAATTACAGTAATTGTTGGCTAAAGAAATGTCTTTATTTTTATTTATTTATTTTTTCTTATCTTATCTTATCTTTCTTATTTCATTAAACTGTTTCGACTTTGCTGAAAGGTTACTTTACTTTTATTGTGAGCACATGCCCCACTCTTCAAACAATAAGGTGTCTGGAATAAACAGTGTCTACATTTTTTCCCCCCAGGGAACACTTTTAGGCTATTTACTGGATTGAAAAGTGTGACTAGCGTCTCTCTCTCTCTCTCTCTCTCTCTCTCTCTCACACACACAAACACACAATACTAAATACATTAGTATTACCATATTATCATACTATTATTATTTTTATGTAGTTGTTGTAAATATATTTTTAATAAACATTTTTGAAGGATTTTAGAAAAATAGCATATACCTAATACATTAAAGAATATTTCCTAATCTTTTAAGTCTTACCGATGGTGGAAACGACAGTACCGACAAAGTAAAAGGCTCCAGTAAAATCCCAGCGCGGTCTGAGGGTGTCCACCCGTATTCCTGCTATATTCGCCTCTTCATAATGTCTCAAGAACTTCTCCAGATCACTTCTGTTGAGATTGTACTTTTGGCTGAAGAGCTCAAACCTCTGAGCCCACTTTTCCTTCGCCTGCTTCTCCTTGGGATGCTCCAGGGCTGAAAAGACCGCGGCTCCGCACAGGAGATAGAGGATGATGAGGAGCAGCAACATTATGAACCTCGCATTATCTTCATTCGCAGGACCACAGCCACAGCAGCACGCGCCTCTACATGCCATTATGTGACTACTGCTGGACAGGACTGGTAATAAAGTATCCACATCTTACATTTAACGGTGGTGGCCATGCAACTGTAAGAAACTTCCTCGTCTTCCATTATTCCTTGGCTGCATGGACACCAAATGAGTATGAGCAATGATGATGAGAGATGCTCATACCATCCTCTGACAATGGGTTTAGTGGCAGCTGAAATCCTGTTAGATGAGACTGTGGGTGGATCTGCTAGTTCAGCTCATCTCATGTGATGCATCTCACTGGGTCTCTTCGAAAAGCCTTTACCTTAAATTCACTTCAGTCGATGCAGGTACAGTACGTCCATCAGGTGCATACACAAGCTATACGGAAAAAGAGCTGCAATACGCTACTGGATACAAGCTTTGAATCTGTGCATAAGCTAAAACTTTTATAGTAAGCCTTCAACACCAGTTCACACAGACTAAACTCGCAAGAACTCTCTGGAAATATTCACGATGTGCCCTTAAGTTCAGTAAACAAACCTCACAAGAAGCGCATGTTCACTGCGACTACACGAAACTCTCGGAGCAGACGCATATGGCAAGCCATTTTAACAATTGCACTCTAAAACCATAGTTGTTCTATCTTTGTTGCTGGGTCTTATTTTAACAGTATTACAACTAATAAGAATCTAAATAGCGACTAGTATCTTTTTCTCAGCTAATAGGGAACGTTATCAGAACTTGCTAAAGTTTGTGGCAAAGTTCCCTAAAAGCTATGCATAAACTAATTATAATGGAATATTTGTTCAAAGTTCTCTTGTCTTAAATAATGTTCTCAAAACGTTTTCACAAAAACGTTATTTATACATTATTCATGGAACTTTTATTTCCCCAAGAAACATTTTAGTGTACTGCTTGTTTTCAGTAGTTTTTAAATGTTAACAATGTACTCAGAGGACATAAAAGTATGGCGCCCAAAGTGTATGATTGAAGAAAAAAACATATACATTTGTATTGAACATTTATGCAGCAACAGATTTTGATTTAAAATAAATCATAGTCGTTTATTTTGTTTAAAAATCTTATAAATGTATGAGAGGGTATGGGGTAAAAGGCACACAGTATTGATACAAATACTTTAGCTAAAATAGTCTTTTTTTTAAAATAAGTTAATACTTGTTCAAAACAATCACTTTGGTCAAGTGTGTAGTATTTTTTCTACTTATTTTGATAAAACTATTTTTGTTCAGTAATTATCCAGTAATTGTTCATCATTAAAATATGTTAATATAAAACATGTTAAAATAATGAATCAAAATCTTTCAGAAATTTAAGATTTGGAAAGCTCTGAAGGAGATCCCATAATAATTTACAGTAGTAACAACACATTTTATTTTATTATATGACATGATTAATATATATTTTTTTATATGATGGTTGCATGCTAAACATGGTGATTATCCCTAAGTTAATGCCCAACATAATGTATGATATTTACCATCTGAATCTATCCATTTCATATCCACAAATGGAAAAGTCATCCTTATGATTATCATGATTGATTATCTATCCCCCATCAGCAGGGGCACTTTTTACTCAAAATACCATAAGGGATGTCAATTTTCAATCATTTCCATGATCGATTGCTGTTTAAATTAATGATCAATTAATCAAAAAATGCTTTTTTCTCTTCGATTAAAGGGGTTTTAGCCTGAATAAAATACTGGTAACAGGATTATACAATGAATAGATGTGATTATGAGCATATGATAAAATGAGATTATTTTACTTTGTTGACTGTTTTCTATCCCGACATGGAGACTGTTGAACGTGCCACTTTAAATGGTTTCGTGGTGCTCGTTGTATTTTAAAACACAATTGCAATGTTTTCAACTGACATTATGGCATATAAAATAAAATGATCCCGAACATAACTGTGGCGCGTGTGGCTATGCTGCGCAGTCAGAGAACCGCTTCCATCGGCACTGCTCCAAAATACACTGTTACTCACATCAAACATTTTATGTGAGTATTATGACCAGTACTTAATTTGGTCCTGTTCCTGAAAATGTCAGATTTATTATGTTTTTGTCCGGTAGTCCTATTTGTTTATTAAAAATGTGGCATTTACAGTGCATTAGCTCGTGACAGTGCGTGCATACAAGATGTAGTGAACGCGGGTTTGGCTGGACTTATTTGGAGGTTATTGCCCCATACATTTACATTTTTTTTGTTATTTATAAATTGTTGCTTAAATCATTAAGAAAAACCTTTGTCTCAAAATATATTCAATAATTTTAGCAATTCTCATTTGCTACTTACATCTACAAAATAAAAACATAAAATATTAGATCAAGCACTGAATCAAATTTGTGCAGCTGCCAGCAATCATGAAACGGATCAGCCACATTTGCACATGCAGCTTGAAAAGCAGATGTTTTGTAAAGTGCTGCTAAGTTTTTCTGCCATCTAGTGGTTTAGAGGAAAATAATATCAAAAGTGCCTATAATATTGGCCAAATGTTAAAATTTAAAATTCCTTCAATTTTCCAATAAAAATAAAAAAATAAAAAATAAAAACGGAACGTTTTGAACATTGAGAGAAATAATGTTTTTATATCTTAGTGGGAACGTTGGCAAAATGATCTTAGAACATGTTTTTGTTGGCTTGTTTTTTTCTACTACTCAAATTAGTATTTATTACTCACATTCTCTTTCCCAACTCGTCACATATTGACGCTTGGTCACGGCCCTTTGGCACTCCTTTACCATAATTTTTCAACGTGCAGGATCCTCCATTGCTTTATACAAGAAAACCTTGGTGTCATTGTGACGACTTGAAAGGCACTGGGAATTCCATCATCATGATTATATTGCCATTATAGCTTAGGATGTGATTTTTCAATGTAACAACAGTTTTATTTACATTACACTATTTACACATTTATGAGCACGTAAAAAAAAAAAAAAACATAACACAAGATCTAAAATTAGTATTTAAAAAAATGGTTTTACCCATCCATGTCAACCATTACATTATGACAAACAATTAAAAGCAATGGAGGACCCTGCACATCGAAAAGTGACATTACAAGGATACCACCGTGCAATGAAAAATGTTAAAGGGGTAGCTTGAGCATGAAAAAGTGACTCCAAGGGGTCCTTACCAAACATCAATAAGTGACAAATTGTAAGTGAGAACGTGTTGATCACTCCTATTCCAACAGTGATAGATTTTGGTAACAAATTACTAATTTTTTTATTTTTTATGTTTATTCAGATGTGTATTCCAGTTGTATCTCTAAATATTTTTAGGTATTCACATTTATACCTTTTCAAAAAGCTACTTGTATCATATGTTTTAAATTAAAAGTACCAAATCAATATACACTGATATCAGACATTAGCATGTTCCTGTTATACTAAAAAAGAAGCTGTTTTAATATAGCAAAGCTGGACTAATTGATATTTGAACCTAATTAAACATCACTGAAAAAGGGATTATGTGCCAGTGAAAACTGTAATAGCATTAATCAGAACTAAACAAATGCAGTTACTAGTTAGTTTTAAAGAATAAATGTTAACACAGCTTTCCATATGATGCATTCATGTCTTTTCATGTCTAGTTCCAAGCAACACAAAACATAAGACATCTGTAGCCTGATTGCCCATGCAACTTCATCAGTGGTCAGACACAATAAATTGCTCCTTTGAAATGAAGACTGATACTTAGCTGATAGTTTGATACTTACCTTGTATTTAGGACATTATTATTAAAATCATAAGAAATTAGATTTCAGTTTTTTTTTGAGAAAATGTAAACAGCAGTCTATTAGTAAATTATAGTAAATTATATATATACACACACACTTTGAAAAATAGTTGCTAAAATGTCATACAGAGACAAAACTATGAGTTGAATAACATGGGGACAATTATTAGTAATTGCAGGGATGTAATTGGAATCATTAACACAGTAGTCACTCATTGGAATGGTAAACACATAATGATCCTCGTGGTTTCGGCCAGACTGCTCTGTTAGGAATCACTCTAATGATCCAAGATCAATACTAAAAGACCTTTTCAGAATAGAGGAGACCTCTCTAATATTTATCTTTTCTAAAGCAGTTTCCGTTAAAGCGGTTTCAATAAATGTCTCAGATACAGTAGCTGTGCAAGTGAGAGATACATAATTCAGGTGGAATATTTCATTTTCATTACAATGTACGATAAAAATTCCTCAAAGGACATGCTGCAACTTTAAAGTACAGATGTGCTGGAGAAAAGGTCGAAGTGAACCTTAAATTTGTTCATTAAACGAAAAAAATAAATAGAATGGGGCCACGGGGAATTCCTGTATCAAGGTAGAGTTAACTTTTCCAATGTTGCTAGGCAACATGACAATTTCAGATTGAGTAGAAAACATCACCAATTGTTCTGTATTTTGAACACATTCAATATATCACTGATGCCGGGGGAGCAGAGTCCTCCTCAAACACATTACTGCATCACTGTAGCCGGGAATGAAAATATCAATCTGCCCTTGGAGCTCGCCCAGAGTTAATTTCACAGGACATGTCCATAATCAAACTTTTAAAAAAGACCAATTTGAGATGTTTTCACTATTTCATTTAGTCCTTTTTTTATCTGAACTCTATTGGTTATATACAACAAATCCAGCTCAAAATGTATATATATATATATATATATACATATATATATATATATATATATATATATATATATATATATATATATATATATATATATATATATATATATATATATATATATATATATATATATATATATATATATATACATATATATATATATATATATATATATATATATATATATATATATATATATATATATATATATATATATATATATATATATATATATATATATATATATATATATATATATATATATATATATATATATAAATGGTACCCATTACCTGCTTCTGAGGTTTTTGAACCAAGAAGTAAACATAACTAGGTAAAAACCATTGGGAATGGTTGTTTTGCTGAATAAAAACATCATTTGATTGCTATTTTCAACAAACATTACTGGATTTCAAAATAAACAAGTTTTTCCACAAGTCATTGGAGGACACTGCTACTGAAAAATGTATTTAGTTCCAAGGTTTTCCAGTTGTAAAATGCATTTTATTTGGTGTTTTTACAAAAAGTTGACAATTTAGGCATAACTAAACATCACCAATTTCTACTATGAAAAAAAGGACTAAAATACAGCATTAAGGGTGCACACTATAATGGTGCACATCTACCATTCACCCAAAAATGAAAATGTTGTCATCAGTTCCAAGCCTATATAAGTTTCTTATGTTGAACACAAAATAAGATATTTGGAAGAATTTTGAACCAAACAGTTGTTGGTCCCCACTGACATCCATAGAAGGTCAATGGGGACCAACTACTACTTGATTACCAGCATTCTTCAAAATATCTTCTAAGTTCAACATGAGAAAGAAACTCATATAGGTTTGGAACGAAATGAAGGTGAATGTGGGTGATCTATTCCTTTAAAGTGTGGTGGTTAGATCCTCATAAGGCTTAACCTAAACAGACCCGAAGCAGAGTCAAATGCCGATGGTCTGTTTTCTATGTTAATTCTGTCTTATGCAGATGATCCCTGAACCTCGAACTTCTCAAGAAGGAACCCATACATTTCCATGAGTGTCTGGGGCTTTAGTGTAAGGAATATTCCAGATCCACGGTTGATCTGCAACGAGAAGAAAACACAACTGAAACGCAACAGCATACATTAATGGAAACCCTGGAGATTTACAGTCTCGGAGTCTGAACTGCTCCGGGCAGAGTTTCATGATGATTTGAGATGATGCAGAATTACATATTTGCCTTGGGCCAACAAATATTCCCAGTATGGCTAGAAGAGAAGGTTCTAACCTCTCCCTGAAGGCTGACCTGCCTTGAGATATATGCTCACCTGTGGCATAACTACTGGTGTGTGTCCTGTATCAGTATGAAGGATCGTGCACAAACTGTGTGGTTTACTTAATAATCTATTATAAGATATATACTTCTAGAAAAGACTGTAAAACAGCAGTATCCATGGTAACAAGCTGACAACTGGATTCAATCTCAAAACAACCCAGCAATTAAAATACCTCTAAAGAAAGTGCATGAAACAAAACAATATGGTGAATGAGAATAGATATATAATACCTCTGATATGAGAACATTACACTTTATAACTTACAGAAAAATATAAGCGAGTCAATTATCTCAAAGGAATTTTTACAGATAACTGGGTAAAATACAGAGGCATATATAGTCAACCGTCATAAAACTTGTCTTTATTTATACATATATAGACCTAATGAGTAGGTGGTGTAGTACCCAATAAAATTATTTAAAATAGATAGATGCCTTGTGTGGACCTTAATGCATTGTATTATGCAAAAATAAAATAAACAAAAATGTATTAAAAAGGAATACATAACAGTCGTTTTAGTATAATTGAGATAATATATAGTTGTTAATCTTTTGAATTAGTTTTTAAATTTCTATGTTGTTTTCATTTTAATTTTAGATAAGTTTTATCAATTTTGTTTTTCTGTTGTTTTTTTATTTATTTTTTAAAATGTCTATATAATATTATTTTTCTTTTCAGTTTTACTTTTAGTATATCAGTTGGTGTAGGATGAATTATGCATTCAAATGTAATACTTCCCTAAGCCCGACTATGAGCAATAGCAATAACAATGATTGCCTTTGGAAGAACTATTAAGTTATTTAATTAGCGCAACAATTTCAAGAACTTTCAATAATGACAGTTTTTTCATCTAACAGCAGGAACACACAGCAGTAGGGCTACACAAACGTTCACACCCAGGGTTAATTGTTGCCTGGAACAGCTGCAATATACGTGAAGAGGAAGTGAAGAAAAACTAATCATCAAAACCATATACGGTTTGTCTTTTTGCCAGAAGGGGTGCATAAAAATGGCATGCAATTTACCAATATGATAACTGAAAATAACACACCTCTGACATGATCTTTTCTTGCACATTAAAAAAGCATTCATAAAGAACAACTTCTCCTAGAATGAACTTAGTTCACAGCTGTGATAGCTTTCATTGTATGGAAAATTGAAGCTTGAAAGATCTGGGTACATAGATTAAAGTTTTTGGGGAGAACTATTACTTTAGTGGTGTTTGCACATTAGAGGATCTTAAGCAGCACTCAATGGTCTCCTCGCTGAATTAAAGAACTAGATTCAAGTAGCTACTGAGAAGTGGTCCATTCTAATTCACAATAGCTGGTCCCTTTTTGGTTGTGAGACGAGACTGAGCCCGTTGAAGAATAGACAGTGTTGAGAAGTGCTGAGCTGATTTAGAGGGATATGAAACTATCCTCTCTCAGCAGCAACAGAAATAGAAATGTATTACGTTTGTCTTAATATAGAGGTGCAGCGCTACTCTTTGAGGTGTACATTTGGGTGTGTGACTGGGATCGGTCTGTATTAATATCACAGGTGTTGACGGCAGGGCTCAGATGAAATGAACTGTGAGAGTGAGCATGATGGATGCTCTTATTAAAGAAACCATAACCACTAACATATCCCCTTCCCATAAGAGAAGTCATATTTTAAAAACTCCTTTTAGACATAAAATAATACTCTAAGAAGCACTTGTGTGACTCCGTTGCAGTTAACTGTTACATACATTTATGTAAACGAATGACACTGGAATATATCCAGTGGGAAACTGAATATCACACGAATGAGTATCAGCAAGGACAGTGACACATTTGATTTGATTGGATAAGCAATCATGTGTAGGAAATGAAGTGCCTGATAGCAGATGCGAGACACTACGATAGGCCTTGGTGGAAATAACTTTCATCTGAGCTTTCAATGAGTTCTGTCTGTCCTGGCTGTGACCCTTTGAGTGGCCGACTGGAGAATCATAGTTCTGTCCTCCACTTGCACTTATTTCAGAAAACTAGAATAAGCTTAATTTATTGTCTATTACAAACAATTAATTAATAAATAAATAAATAATAATACAAATAATTTAGTCTGTTATGAATGCAATTCAGGCCAAGCTTTTTTTTACAAATGTTTTGTAGTGTGATTAAATATAGGTAAAAATTTTAAAATCAAAAGTATAAATTTAAATTAAATATAAATTATATATAACTCATAAATTACATAGAAATTCTGGAGATACTGTGCAAAGTATACACTACAGTCCAAAATATTTTTTTAAATGTATGTAAAAGACGTTTAATATGCATACCAAGGCTGCATTTATTTGATCAAAATACAGTAAAAATAGTAATACTGTCAATATTATTTATTTATGTTTTACAGCCATATAAGCAACAATGGCTATATATTTATTGCAATATTAACAGTTTAATATCAATACATTGTTTAGAAAAATTACTAAACAAAAACACACAAGTTCAAATATTATTACATTTTAAAATAACAGTTTAAAGGCTGTTTACTCCTGCAATAAAAAAAAAAAGAAAAAAAAGTACTGATCCCAAACAATATATATATATATATATATATATATATATATATATATATATATATATATATATATATATATATATATATATATATATATATATATATATATATATATATATGTATCCTGGACGTTAAAAAAAAACAAACAAAAAAAAAACATACATGAATGGAAAGGTTATTATTATAAAAAATTTTCAGCTTTCAGATGATTTATAAACTTAATTTCCAAAAACTGATCCTTATTACTGGTTTTGTGGTCCAGGTCACATATAATGTAATATTCCAAACACAGAAAAAAAGATTCACAGATAGAGTGCTAAAACATAATTTACTGCTAAATGCACATTGATGCATCATAATCAATGCAGAAGCCCAAGCTTACTAAACATACAGAGAAGACTGTCCATTTTTATCTTGATCTAGAGGCCACGCCCACTAATCACACTTCATGGCTGAAGCCTCTGCTATCAAAAGACCTATGCTGCTATGGCAACCACAGAGTGTTTCTGCCTCAGTTCATAAACTGATGACACCCTTGGTTTCAATAGTACCATCGATTGCCGCCTCTATTTTCTCACCATGATTAAAGGTCGTCAAACTGACGGGGCCGGGGCAGGGGCAGGGGCAGGGCCCATAGCACTCTTATTTTCATTTACTAAGAATGTGGCGCCGATGACAGTTGGATTTTCTCTGTAATTATACGGCTGAACAATCAAACGGTCTTTGACAGTGACTAACATAAGTACTAGTGATTCCTGACGTTATCAGTAGCATATGAATATAATGGACACCCAAAAACAGAATAAAATAATCTAATATCTCAAAACAAAGCCAAAAAAGGTATGTCTAATATGCTCTGTTTTCAACATCAGGTGCTTATTTTTCTCTGCAAAACTTCTGTACTTAAGACCATAATTCAGAACCTGTAATTTCAAAAAACATTATTTTTTAAAAATTATTTAACATTTTGGATTTTTTAACACCAATTTATCACACCAATTAATGTGAAATCTCTTTTTCTTTTGACAGCATGCGTTGAATGCAAAACTGGTGATATATCCCTGTGAGCCTTCTGTCTCTGAATCTGTGCATTTGCACAAAAGTCTGCACCATAGAACACAGTAATTACCCAGCAGATGATAATGAGTTAATTTATTGTCATCAGTAAGTCCTGCAGGCTATAGTTTGGGTTCATCTGGAATTGTGCTGTCAGTCAAAACAATCCATAGTTTTACTAAACAGCCATATACTTGACTCATGACCAAAACGCTTATTTACATAAAATGGAAGGCTTCTCGTTTATACATATTGGCTTACAGGAAGCTGACAAGTAGCATCCTTTTTCTTCTTTGTTGTATACATACATTCATACAGGAACAGAAAAGGAAAATAATTTATTTGAAATAGAAATAGTTTTTAAATAATACATTATTAATATAAATTATAACATTTTGCACACATCAAATCAGTATATATATATATTTTTATATATATATATATTAGGGGTGTAACGGTACGTGTATTCGTACCGGACCATTTTTGTACAGGGCTTTCGGTACGGTGCACGTGTGTACCGAATGACCGAATGCAATATTTTGTATGCGTAACATAGGTTCATTGTCGTGTTTCCAAACGAACATATTAAGTGGCGGAAGTCTCCGCGTTCACTGCAAATCCCGCCCTGCAGCTGATTCTAATAAGGCTGGCGACACACTGGATGCGTGGTGCAAGCGTCTCATCTGCGTGGTGTGTCCGTT
This sequence comes from Carassius auratus, assembly GCF_003368295.1. NCBI lineage: Eukaryota > Metazoa > Chordata > Actinopteri > Cypriniformes > Cyprinidae > Carassius > Carassius auratus. The sequence continues at coordinate 4,591 of NW_020525197.1, read as the reverse complement.
TTTAATTCGGCTCCCATGTTAACAGGTTAGAGCTTGCAGACTGCCTGTGTGAGACGCGCATCTCATGAGTTATATATATATTTTTTTAAATATGAGCAGGCCTATAAGCTGGTATTGCTAATGCTGCACTGTAATCATAGTTATTTATTTATATTTTTCATTATATTTTATTATATGATATTGGTTTGAGACAGAGTATTTTTTTAGTGGATAACTTTGCAGCAGTATTTTATTTCTTATTCTTTTTTTTATTTTAGATATATTTTATTAAAAAGTATTTAAAAAAACTAATTGTTAAAAAAAGTTTATAGTAATAAATAACCTGCAGTTTAATGTTTGCATTTCTTTCCCTTACTGTACCGAAAATGAACCAAACCGTGACTTTAAAACTGAGGTACATACCGAACCGTGATTTTTGCGTACCGTTACACCCCTAATATATATTTGAAAATCTGGGTGGCAGTAAATGTCATGTCGTCAACTGACTAGACGGTAACGGACCCTGGAAAGAACATGACAATGGCAAAGCGAATAATCAGCACAGCACTAACATCATCAGCTGCAAGACAAGAACAAGCAGAAAACCTCCGAACTAAACGAAGGAAAAAGGAGAAGACAAGAATTTTCTCCTACTAGAATCCCTTCAATTTGGAAAAGGGTTTTTTTACAAGGGAAAAGAGCGGATCTCTTAAGGTACCAAAGAAGGAGCTGGAGCACCACCTGAAGCGACACACTCAGATGACCAAAGACTTGAGCAAAAGGAGATCCCATCAGACATGCTGCCAATTCCCCAACAAAATCACCAGTTCGATGACAGCCCCCCAAAATGGACTGAGATCGACAACATAGTAAGGAAGGCAAGGGTAGCCTTTGCACCAGGACCAAATGGAGTTCCTTACCGGTTGTATAAGAACACCCCAGGTGACTTGTGGTTTCTGTGGAGGATAATGAAGGTGACATGGAAGAAACAAAACATCCCAAAAGCATGGCAAAGAGCAGGGGGAGTAGTAATTCCCAAGGAGAAGGATGCCTCAAACATTGACCAATTTCGACAAATCAATCTCCTGAATGTTGAAGGCAAGATCTTCTTTAGCATTTTTACTTTAAGCAGAACAACTTGATTGACACGTCTATACAGAATGCCGGGGGTACCAGGTTTTTTAGGATGCCTTGAAAACACAAGCATGATTTGGCATCAAATAGAATCTGTAAAAAGGGAGGGAAGAGACCTGCATGTTTTATTCCTCGATCTGGCCAATGCTTTTGGATCTGTCCCCCATTCAGTAATATGGGCAGCCTTCAATTTCTTTCATGTTCCTGAAACCATCACAAATCTGGTAAGAAACTACTTCAAAGATTTGCAATTCTCCATAGCAACTGCAGAATACACAACATCATGGCAAGCATTGGAAGTGGGTATCATGGCAGGGTGCACCATATCCCCTCTAGCCTACATCATAGCAATGGAAGTGATCATCAGGGCATCTAGATGGGTAGTCGGAGGGGAGCGTCGACAGGATGGACAGCGGCTACCACCGATTCGTGCCTATATGGATGATATGACCACCTTGACCTCAACCATCGCCTGTACCAAACGTCTGTTAGCAAAGCTTCACTCAAACATTACATGGGCAAGGATGAAGTTGAAACCCAGTAAATCCAGGAGCATATTCATCATCAAAGGAAAGCTTACCAACCAGAGGTTCAACATCAATGAAACACCCATTCCATTGGTGACAGAGCAGCCTGTCAAGAGCTTAGGATGGTGGTACAATGCAAATCTCAAAGACGCAAAGGAGTGTGACTTATTGAGTGAAGAAACCATCAAAGGTCTTGTCAGTATTGATAAGATTTCATTTCTGGGAAAGTTGGGTTGCTACCCGCATACCCTTCCAAAGTTGAGAAGCTGGAGAGGACAGTCAGTGCATACATCAAGAAGTGGCTGGGACTTCCGCGCTGCCTCAGTAACACTGGGTTGTATTGAAACGGTGCACTGGAACTACCTATCTCTAGCCTCACCGAAGAATACAAGTGCATTAAAGCGAGGCCTCAAGATGCAGCCATACGAACAGCTCCTCGCAGACTGGCAACTGGGAGGAAGTGGACTCCAACTAAGAGTGTAGAGCAAGCACAATTCACTCTCAGACATGGAGACCTACTCAGTTGGACAGGTGCAGCAAGGAAGAGGCGGGCTTGGACTTGGGACTAGTCGACCTACATGGAACAAGGCAACATCTGCAGAGAAGAGAAAGTTGGTAGTTGCTGAGGTCCGGCATCAACAGGAAGCAGAGAGATGCGCAAGGCAGTGGCACAAGCTGAGCAGGGCCAGTGGACTACCTGGGAAAACCTGGAGAATCATAAGCTCACTTGGAGAGATATGGGGGAAATGGAAGGAAGCCAAATAAGCTTCCTCATCAGGGCCACCTACGATAGGGCTGCACGATATTGGGAAATAATGACATTGCGATATTTTATTTTTCTGCAATATATATTGCGATATGAAATCTAATAAATTTTCTTCTTATAAACAAAAATGGGGTGAGCACACTTAAATTCTCATTTTAAATGATTTAAACATCGACATCATCGTGTCAACTGATTAATATGCGCGAGGGAGAGAGAGCAAGAAAGCGCTCGTGTTGTTTGAAGACGGTGAGCATGCCGCTCTCTCTCTCTCACGTGCGTGCGCTCTCTCTCTATCTCTCCCTCTCGCGTGCTCTTTTTCTTTCTGCCCTGTCAAAACTTTCAGTCTATGAGGGTTAAGCTGTGCAATTAATCCGCAAATCACATTCGTCAAGGGCCGGGGAGCAGCTGGCCCGTACAGTTAAAGAATAACGGATCAACTACCACAGCCTACATCGCACATCCGGCGATGTGACTATCAAGGATTCGTACATCGTGATATCGATGCTTAAACGACACATCGTTCAGCCCTAACCTAAGATGTTCTTTCTACACCTAAGAATCTTAACCAGTGGTATGGAGATGGATCAAGCATGTCTTTTCTGTCAAACCCCAGCAACTCTTAAGCACATCCTCACTGGCTGCAAAACCAGTCTGTCCCAACGCTGTTAAACCTGGAGGCATAACCAAGTCCTACGCCAATTGCCAGTCATCCCTTTGTGAGAGCAGGGCAGTGCCCAGCAAAACCAGCTGCAAGAGTGGATAGCACCCTCTTGGATGCCACACGGGACTGGAAAATGCAAGTGGACCAAGATCAGCAACTCAAGTTTCCACCTAAGATTTCAAACACCAAACTCAGGCCGGATATTTTTTTGTGGTCAACTTCACAGAAGTCCCTGTTCATCGTGGAACTAACTGTACCATGGGAGGTTGCAGTGGGAGAAGCATATGAATGGAAAAAGCTGAAGTACATTGATATAGGTTTTGAGGCAAAACAACTAGGTTGGCGTACACAGGTACTTCCGGTAGAGGTTGGCTGCAGAGGATTTGTGGCCACATCCATAGTCAGGCTCCTGAAGAGTGTGGGAGTTCGGGGACAGGGCTTCAGGAAAGCCATTAGATCACTGTCGGAGGCAGCAGAGCAGAGCAGCAGGTGGATCTGGATAAAGAGGAAGGACCCCAACTGGGCTGCAAAGAACAATAAGGAAGGGTAAAAGCAGAAGGGGGCTTACCTGGGACACCAGGTGCTGCCGATGAGCCCTCTGGAGGTGTCGTGGGCCTATCAATGAAACACCTGTGAAGGAGGGTGCCCACCTGAAGACCCTGATGACGTTCTTACCCGCTCCCCACTTAAAATTAGGAGTGCTGATTACTGGGGATATTAACATCAAGTCCTATGAGCTGAACCAAATGTTTCCTCATTATTAATCTCAATGGATGACTCAGAGTACACCACTGTGCAGGAAATGAAATGGCCATTAATTGTGTCATGCATACCTCTTGTGCTTTACTGCTGTCAGCAATTAAAATATACACTATGACATCACGAGTAGCTGTCTTTGAACACCTTGCTCATCACACACAGTGATGTACACTCAAGAAACACACTTATTCATTATATGATAGGCTGCATTATAATTAAAGAGAATGTAATTTAGCTACAAAACTAACAAGTGTGAAAGAGCAAATTTAGACATTTGCACAGTATCAAAATAATTGATTTGTTTAGCCTGGATACTGGCCTGCACTGCAAGCTTTCATAAAGGCTTTTGCATTGTGCAATTAATATCTAAAGAGTGTTTCCTCAGCAGTCATTTGAACTCTAAAATTCAAAGTAAAGGTTAACCTTTCCTCAAGCGATAATTCAGTGTACTTTCTACGCATTAAGCAAACCTTTAAACTTTGATGCAAATGCCTCATCTGTCATTTTAAATATGTGTAGTTGTTCAGAGTTCAGAAGAACATCTCTGACATTTTAATGAAGGTTGGAACTACAAATACAATGAATCTTAGTCAAGTTACTTGCAATGTTCAGTCTCACCTTTGCTTGAGTAATGCTGAGGTGGGAGGTCATAAGGCACCGGGAAGCCTTTGGAGGAGCTAGAGGCCGGAAACACATTCTTCTCCACAGGAAATGTGCTCATATTCTACAAATAAAAAGCACATGTATCAGTGCTCAGTAGGGATG
>NW_020525196.1:0-37680 GCF_003368295.1 Carassius auratus | reverse complement strand
ACAAAGATTATTATAGAAAGTTTCACGTGAAAATACCATTTCAGTCTTTCTACAAGCAAAGAGTGAAAATTGTTTCTACAATTTTTTTTTAAAATGCAGTTTAAGATTTATATTAGTGTTTTCTGCTTTCAGTATTATGTATTCTAGTATACACGGACATACAATATAAAATTAAATATACTAAAAAGACTAATCTAAATCTATTATTATTTTTGTTAGTTAATATTCTTTAGTTACAGCTCATGTAATTCTGTTATTGAGTTTTCATATTAAGTTTCATTGTGTAGACCACATAAAAATGTTTTGTTTTTTTCCCTCAATTTCAAATGGCAGGAAGTGTGATTCTATTTAAAGAAAGTGTGAACTAGTTTTTTTCCTTTGAGGGTATAAATGCAACCGCATTTGAATAACAATGAGTGTCACGAAATTTCCACTGACATTCTGTACCAACAAGTTTAAATCCACAAACTCGCTTTTCAAGCACAGAATGGCTGTTAAGGTAGGGAAAATATTAATTTTGTTATAGCAACCTTTATTAAAGCATTAGGAAACCCCCGTCCCAACATTTGCAGTGCCTTTTCAGATTGTATTTTACTGTTTCAGGTGACTTTGCTTTTTTGAGATGCAGCCTTTTTGTTTAATGGCTATACATTCTGAATATTTTTTAATTGCCGTTATATGTTTTTTTATGTGTGAACGATGTTCTCAACATACTTTCAAACTCAACATAGTCGTCCAAACCCTCTGTAGTTTGGACTGTCTTTTATGCAATGTTTGGTAAACTTGCAGCACTTGAATGTACTTGGGTAAAAAACTGTGTAAATTCAAAAAATGGTGTAATAAAAAAAGAAACAATCTCTAGTGTTTGTATGTTACTTATCATCTAAAAGGTACGAACATGCTCACTCTCCCTGCAGCACTTTGATCTGCTTATGTGTTTGATCTTTTTAGGTGGATTGGAGGAGAATGCGTAACTGATGATTATTTATCATTGACAGATTCAGATTTGGATGCACCTGGGCCACGCCCACGCTTAGGCTTAGGCAGACTGCTCTCACTGCAAGAGCATGAGCGTCGCGTAGCACTTTAATCCGCAGGTGTGTTACACGTGAGGATCAGTGCTCCTCATCTAATGAGTGCTCTGATCTTTTTAGACCGGTGCCGTTTTTCCCAGAAGTTAACGATGAACACACCTAGGCATGGCACGCCCCTACTTTGTGCTAATCCACTTTTCTACTTCTGCCGCCCTCACCTCTGTTGACAGCACTGAAGAAAAAGGGATGCAAGCCATTTCTGTGGCTGATTTTCAAAGCACTTCCCTGCTGCTCAGAAGTTGTAACACGTCATGTGCCACTTCCTGTCTAACCGCTCCAGCACTGTAGAATTAGGTTACTTACACCAGTATGCTCACAGGCTCTCTTCAGAGGTATTATTCAAACTTCAGTACAGGACAACAATGCTCACGTTGTCCAGTCTGAAGTGCAAACACTGTTTGCAAAAGGAGACGTAGAAATGGTTTCTTTAGTGAACAGTGAGTCGGCCTTTTTACTGCTGCTACTTCCTTTTTCCCAAAGAAGATAGCGGCTCAGATTCCCACAGTAGCCCCCTGGCCGATATCATAGAGGAAGGACCTCTTCTCGCAAAAAAGGGCACGATTTGGCATCCCTGGCCAGAGATGTGGAGCCTTCATGTTTGGCAAAGTCTTTGCAGCTTCCTGCAAGTGTAACTCCATTTTGGAGGCTATAGCTCTGTCTACAACCGAGACACACTGCACAATGTTTGGATGTCCCAGACAAAAGATTGGCATTGTGAAACAATCGTGGTGATTTCAGTGATCGTGGCTCCTAATCGGTAGTCCTATGTCGCACAGTGAGAGAGGTTCAAAGATGGCCGTTGTCACAGTTATGTGACCAAAGATAGCCTACGATAATTTTCCGCAATGTCAGTAATTCATGTTTATCACACAGTGTGTTTTCTGTACGACTAACGTTTACTGACCAACCTGTAAAAATGCGAAGAAATCAACGCGACATGGCTCTAAAACACAAAACTGCTTTTATTTCTTCCACTTTCGTCACTCCTACTTTTTTCAGCACTCATAAAAACTATAACTGTCAAAGTGTAATTCATTTATGCTGTTTTCTTTACTACTAACGCGATGCTAATGACTTTTTATTCTTGTATAGAAACGTGCGTCGTAGCCTAGGAGTCAAAAGGGAGGGAGGCAGATCTGAATGTGATTGGCTGCATTCAAAATTGCACACTTCCCGTCATATATCAGGCCAAAAACAGTATGTGAACAGAGTAGACTGTGTTGTGGAAAGTTACTTTTAAAAGTAAAGCATTACAATATTGCGGATACTCCCAAAAATGTAACTTATTGCATTACTTAGCTACTTTTTATGTAAGTTAATGTGTTACATTACTTTTTTCGTAAATTCTTTTTTACTTATATGTTTTAATATAAAAAGTTCTATTTTTGGCAAATGTAAAAGCCCTTTTACATCAAAAGTGAAACGAAAGCTTCTGGTTGAAGGAAAGGTAAATTTACATCTGTACAGTAGGAGGGCACAGCTTCAAACAAACCTTTCAGCAAACTGTTCAGCGTTAATTTGAGAAACACTGAATCTGTTTTTGTGCCATTGAGATGAGTATATATATTTTCACATGTAGTCTAGAATTACAGTAAGCATTATGTTTACATGGTGCACACAACACCTCTGCACTAACTCCCGATTTTTCTCTCAACATAAGGACAGTAGAGCTGTCGGTCAAAAAAGAGAAAACAATATTTTAAAAACTCTGATATTTTCTTGGCAAATAAAATTTAATTAATTACTTTACTAGATACTTTTAAAAAAAGTATCTAAAAGTGTTTTCCTCCAGATGTCAACCAAGGATGCCGAAATACAATTGGGTAAAGTGACAGTGGGCGGGTTTCACAAACCCAAACAACGACAGACATTCTGGCCCAGAACGCAAATTTTCAAAGGAGAATAACTGACTGTAGCTTTGTTTTGTTAAATTAGCATGTTCCTTAAATATCTGCAAACATATTATTGTTTTTTTATGCTTTAGTAGAGTCAAAATCTTAGATACAGCACCTTTAATCTAATCTTAAAATCTTAAAGTTTGGCATGTGTGCCAGCATACAAACAGTCTGTATATGTAGTTCTGCAATTTGCAATAAATAACCAGGTTAAGAAAAAAAGAAGAAGTTTGATTAGCCCTAGTTGTTTTGGAAATAGTAGCCGGTTGACCACCAACCATGTTCCCAAAATCAGTTTACATGACCAGACCGAGTCGGTGAGTAGATAAGATCCCTAAAATTGCAAATACTAAAGTTTCAAACCCAAAGAGATATCCTTTTTAAAAGTTAAGAGTTGGTCAAGCAATAGACTGTATAAAAACGTGGATGTAAGAGTCCGTGACGTTATCCATAAAATCCTGAAGCGCTTTTTTGAAGCTCAAATTGGGCTGAGCTGGCCGTCGCCATTTTGGCAGCGTTTCACAGAGCGTCACTCCTGGATAATCGAAAATGGGCAAAAAGGCGGGAGCTGGTTGCTGAAACCACACCCACCTAACTCGACTACGGTTAGAGCAGCGGCAATCCACCTGTTACTCAAGTTGCCACACCCTTAATTATGCAAAACTTTAAGACTTAATATAATTTAAACGGATAAGTTATAAAAAAAAAAAACTCCACCCCCCTCACAGTTTTCATGAAGGGCATAATTAAGTATATAGACAAAAAAAATGTAACCAGGCTGTAAACGTTTTTCTTCAGCTATTAAGTTGGGCATTTTAACACGAGGAATCTATGGGACTGACTCCCTTTTGCAGCCAGACTCAAGCGGTCAGACGATGAATTGCAGTTTTAGTCACTTAGACTTCACGTGAGAGAGCAGGAGCTTGCCGCTCGGTCCACGCACTCTTAAATCAACTCATTTTAACACGCCCCCACATGTCTACATCACAATGTGGGAAGATTTGCAAATGTTCACACAAAGAATGATGGTGAACTTTGATTCTTGCTGTTGCCGCTTGCGCCATGTTGTGGAGACACTGTTTCGTTGTGAAAGCGAAACTAAAAGCGACTCGCTATTTTTTCCAGGCGCGTCCCCACCACATCGAGTTAAAAACATCTAAACTTTTCAGAGAACCGCAAGCGCACCGCAGGTCATGTGACAAGAACTAACCAATCAGCTTCATCCTTTCCTGTAACAACGTTGAAAGCTCAGAAAAGATGAAGGAACAGCTGATCATAGCTGTATATGGATAGCCATTTTTAAATAAATTTAGTAGCAGAGCTACTGCAAGCCATTTTTAGTGCTGCAAATCCGAGCACTTTGGAAAGAAGGAGAAAGTGGCGTGCCAATCGTTTTTAGGCGCGATATGTGAATGGCCCCTAAGTCATTATAATTAGTAATTATGTCCCCACTGGATGCAACAAATAGTATGTTTGTAATGGGTTTTATTGTTTTTGTCTTCTCGGTCAGATGTTTTGACCGGGACACTACATCAGAGTATGTTTATGGGGTGTAACATTTCTGTTAAATGCTTGAGGCATTAGGCCAATCACAACGCATTGGACAGCTGGCCAATCAGAGCACACCTCACTATTCAGAGAGATGAGCTTTGTAAAAAATGACGTGTTTCACAACAGCGGGGCATAGGGGAGAAACAAAAATGTGGAAAATAATGTGTTTTTTTTATTTATTTTTTTACCTTTTCAGCACAGCGGGGCATAGAGGAGAGAAACAATAATGTGGAAAATAATGTGTTTTTTTTAACCTTAACCCACATAAATACATTTCATTATACCAAATAATATTCTTTTTAGCAACATCATGACTCCATTTAAAATATATGTGTGGACTTTCGTTTTCGTTTCCTCCATAAAGGCTCCAGCATGGGACAGGCATTTGATTGGTTAGGAGATCCACATTGTGACAGAATACCAGTCCCTTATTCAGCAATCGATTCCCATTGTCGTGAGTGTGTCAGTGTGTTGTGTCGTGTGGTTTTATGGGTTTACAACAAAAAAATAATCTTTTATCTCATGTTTACGCTCTGGACGTCACATGCCTAATAGTGTAAACCTGTATGTTAAGCAGGACAGGGCTTTTTCCTTCCTAGTTCAGGTTTTGGCGTGTTCTCAGGTTACAACATCCGCAGGACTCCGCACGGAACGAGCTAACGTTCCTGAAGAGGAAGAGCGGAGCGATGGCGTCCACCGTCCCGGTTCTTCTGCTGCTGTCTGCGGGTTTATTCACGGCGACGTTCGGTGAGTGTCTAAGATACCTCAAGAAACGGCTTCTTAGCGTTCACACGTCTTCTTGTTGACGGTTTCTCCGGGTAAATCGATGTCTGCTAAGTATACAGCTGGATCTGCCCTGAAAAACAAATTCGTTATGGATGTCTCGAGTCTTATGTGCCATGTGCAATTTTATTATGTATGTTTCACGTGTAGTTTTTAGTAGAAAGTTAGTTGTTTTCTTTATTTCTTTTTTTCAAAAAAAATTTTTTTTTGAAGTAAACAAAAAGATAATTTGAGTGGCCTACGTTTTACTGAGAAACTATTGCCTTCTTTCTAAAATGTCACAAGTAATTTAGTATTTTTGTAATGTTAAAATGTACTGGCAATTTCAGTTTTTTTTCTCTTTTCCAAGATTATTATTATTTTATTTTTTTGCGGTAGTAAATAAATAATTTTTTTCTAATCTGTTTTGTGTATATGAAATGTTTTATCTTTATAAAGTCTATACATGTTTCTGTAGGTTTAAAAACATGTGATGCATTTCTCCATACCCTATGGATCTCAAATCTGCTAACAACAAGTGATGCATACAGCTTACAAGAACAAGTCTACTTAATAAATATGATTATGTTGTTCCAACGCTTATTATTTTCTAGAATGAAGCACAAAAGAAGACATTCGGCATAAAGTTTTTGCTACTCGTTTACACACAAGAAAAATACATGGTTTTTTACACTGTAAAAACTCTAAAAAGCCATAAAAAATACCATTAAAGATGATCTAAATCATATTCCAACTAATTGGGTTTGGGTGACCTGTCAAATAGCAAGATTTTAATTTGTGGTGGAACTACTCCTACGTGTTAGTTTTGGCCAACATGTCATTTATTTCTCTTGTCTTTTTGCTTTGTTTAGCTGATGAGGACTGCAAAAGCTACATCAACAGTTATGGTGTGCGAAGCCCTCCATTGACTGCAAACTTTTACAGTTCTGTTGTGGGACGTGTGATAACAGATACTGCTGCTTGAATCCATTTGACAAGTTATCCGAGGATGAACAAGACAACTGTTTTTTGTGAGTGGTTTGACTTCTCTCGTGATTGAAGAAATGTCTTGCATAGTTTCATACTGACATGCTCGTATACTCTAGCGTTACCAAACTATGTTTTAAAAATATGACTTCCCAAACCCAATCCCCATTTTTGTTTGGCCGGACAAACAGATAGCGATGCCATTGGTTAAGTCCGTGTCGCTGTGCTGGGACAGCAGGGATGTTTTGATACTGACACAGTAATATTTATGTTCATTTTTCAGGGAAATCCATCTGTGAATTGGAATAAGATTGTGATTAGATCATATATGATTTGATGTAGTGTGTTTCTAACCTGTCTTTTTTTCATCATCTGTCCTAAAGCAATGATTATACGTCTATTGCCATCGGTGTGTCAGTAGCAGGGATTGTGATCTTAGTGGTTTTGTTCATCGTCTGCTGCGTCTGCCCCTGCTGCTGCCTCTACAAAATGTGCAGAAGTCCCAGACGTAAGTGTCTACAGTTGCAGAATGCATCCATTCTTGTTCTTGTTTTCAATTTGAGTCGTGATATAATTGTACGGGAGTCATATTCCATGTTCAAATGTGAATCAAACTGAATCTCACGAAACGCATCACTAACTTGTTAATTGCGACATCATATCCACAAGTTTCGCAATTTCATTTCTTTCAGTTTTGGTGTCGAATGTAACCTAGGTGTGTTTTCGTGAGACTGATCCATGTATAAAACAGCGCTAAAATGTTTAAAAAACAATTTCCACAAGTTTAGACTTTCTCTGACCTTGTAGCCTATGATACAAATGTCACATTGTTTTCATAAACATGCATCAAACAGGGAAGTGTTACAATGAGAATGTTTTTATGCCAAATAGATTACGTTGTGGGTCAAAATGTGACATGTTAGTGTTTTGTCCAACTGACCTCCGTGTAAGACAGCATACAACTTATTTTCCACAAGTTTAAACTTTCTCTGACCTTGTAGCCTATGCCAAAAAACTGGAATGTGACTTTTGAGAGCTGAAAAACTGAATGCTGGAGCATTCTGGGATTCCGCACCCAGTCTGAGTCACTGTGTACACGCACAGCAACCACAAACAAGGGGAGGAACGCCCTTGTGCCCCGGTGTCTTGTGACACCATTGTTAATAATCGTGTCACAAGACGCTCAAATAATAGTTGATGTCTTATCTTTAGAACTTCTGTTTTTAACATTTAGTTACGTAGAGGGTGAAGAAGGGATTCGGTTTTCCATTCTGGGAACTAGAAATATAGTATTCTTCTTAAAGTGACAGTGCACTTAAAACCAGAATTTTCATTTATGAGTGCTCTGGCCCTTTAAGAAGCATGTTCATCATATGATTAGATTAGATTAGATTAGATTCAACTTTATTGTCACTGCACATGTAGGTACAAGGCAACGAAATGCAGTAAAACTCACTGTTAAATTCACTGACCTGTTAAAATGGTCAGCCTGTTTATTTGTTTTCTGCTTTAACCAGTGCTATTTTAATATCATTGAAATACCACTGTAAGTTTTTATTAATATCTTGAATTAGTTTTTATAGTTTTGTTTCCATTTTGATTTTAACATTTTAGTCATTCTGTTCTGTTGTGTTTGTAACTTTTATTCGTTTTTTATATTTGTATAGTTTTCTTCACAGGGAGGATTGTTTTTATTCTCAATCACATTAAGAATATTCTTTAGTATTGTTGTAAAGTTATTCATTTATAATTGCGATATAATTTAATAATAACTTATTAAATTATTTAATTTATAATAACTTTTTAACAGCGTTAGCTGATATCTGTAGACCAGGGTGGCAAATATAATACCAATTTTTATATAATGTAATGATATCAAATGGCAATTTATAGAAAATCCGTCTTCATATTAAACAAATGGTCAGATTATTAAAATGCATGGTCTCTCTCTCTCGATTAATAATAATAGAGCCTAATAATTAAAGCACAAACAGAAGTTGAACATTTAACTGCCACAAAGAGGAACTACAGCTGTTATTGTGGTTTCAGATGTTATCAGGCTGAACTGTGTATAAATATATTATTTAAAAATATAATATTAGTCAATATTACTGTTTTAAAGATTTTCTGATCAAATACATGAAGCCTTGGTGAACACAAGGCTTTTTCCAGAAGCATTTAAAAATCTGCAGTGTATTTTCTATAATATGCATGAATGCTACGCATTGACTGTGACTTTATCAGCTCAGTGAATTCATCTTCTCTTGCCTTTGATTGTTTTACAGCTGTTATGGGAGCAACAACCACTACAGTGATAACCACACAATATCCCCAGCAGCCTGTCGTTCAGGGAGTTCAGTATCCACCGTTCCAGCCCATGCCACCTCAGGCCGGGTACGGCGGCACCCCAGCCTATGCTGGAAAACCCATGCCGACGGGACCCTATCAGGGCCAGCCATTTGCAGCGGGACCACCACCCCCGTATCAGGAGGCCGGTAAGATAATACGAGCTTGCACAACAGAAAGTCCAAGTACAAATATTCATTTGAGAAATTTTGAGGTAAATGCTGTGAATTTTGATATTTTAATGCAAATCTTTTTATTTGGAAATAAAGTGTCATTATATAGTATTGCAATCCTTCACTGTCTCATGACTTGTGAGTTATGAATATGGCAGTCTTAAAGGAATACGCTTTCCACAGATGATTCAATTATTACTGAAGTGTTTTAGTAAAAAATATATTTTGGTAACTATTGCTGTAAAAATTATTTTTAGATTATTGTTGTTTTTAATATCAGACTGTTTAACAGACCTTTTAAACTTGCGTTATTGCATCATGTAAGCTACTTAAAATGACAAAATGTATATAAGCATATTTGAGATCTCATACCATCAAAAAAAAAAGAAAGAAAAAAAAATTGCCATTCAAAGGTTTGGGGTCGTGAGATTGTTTTAATGAAAGAATCTCTTATGTTTATCAAGGCTGCATTTATTTGATCAAAAATACAGTGAAAAACAGTCATTTTGTAAAATATTATTGCAATTAATTTTTTTTTTAATGTAATTGATTCCAGCTGAATTTTCAACATCATTACTCCAGTCTTCAGTGTTCTTCAGAATTCATTCCAACTCTGATTTAATTCTCTTGAAACATTTATTATTATTAGTGTTGAAAACAGCTATGTTGCTTCATAGATGTTTTTTAAGGATTGTTTGATGCATTGAAAGTTCGAAAAAACAGAATTATTTGAAATAAAACAATATGAATTCAATATCAATTTAATGCATCTTTGCTGTTTGAAAGTATTAATTTCTTTAAACCCAAACCTTTGAACTGTAGTTTTAAATTATCAAGTTGCATGGCTTTCACTTGAAAATTTAGCTCTAAATCGAACTCAGAAAAAGTGAAAGTGTTGGTAGAGGTTTGATTGACTCAAAGTGAAGCTGTAATTCTGCTTGTGTTTTCAGGAGGCCCAGGATATCCTGTTCCCTACAGCCAGGCACCGTACCCCATGCAACCACCCGTTCAGCCTGGATTCGCTCACCCACCCCCACCAACAGACTACAGCTCGACCCAACCAGCTTACAACCCCAACTACATGGAGCCACCAAAGACCGGCTACTAAACCACAACCTGGACTGTTGAGGATTATGTAGTTTTATCTTACAACTGCGGAAATGTACATCTACTGTGAAGCAGATCCTCCAGTCGGGTCGGGAATTAAATGACCAGTGTTTGCTATCATTGCCGCTTTAAAGTCTTTGCGTGTGACAGCAAACCACGTTTTCTTTACACTTGATTTTATTTAAATGTTCTTATTTTAATTTACTCCAGCCATTGTCTGTCACTCCAAGCCATATATGTTGGTTTCGTTTTGTTCGTTTTTCTCCACTAGGCAAAAGGGAAGATGTTTTTTTCGAGCCTCATAACTTGACATTCTTCATCTTGAAATGTCGTTAAGGCCTGTTCATAACAAGAACGATAACTATAAAGATAACGATATTAGCGTCCACACCAGTGAATGATATTGTCGGTTTAGTCTAAGCTCACGTGTGTCTGCCGCTTTAAATTCTCCAGCTCATTACAGCAGGCTTGATTCTGATTGGCTGTCAATGTTTTTATCGTTAATCAGAAAAAAAAATAAATAGTTCTGAAAGTGATTCCAATGATATCGTTTCTCTGTGGCTTTATCGTTATAGTTGTGGTGTGGACTCTGCTATTCTTTAATATTGAGAACGATTTTTTTAACTATATCGTTATGTTTATAGTTATCGTGCTTGGTGTGAACGGGCCTTTAGACGACTTAATGATCGCACACTTTATTTTATCCTGGGAATTTGCACAAAACTTCGACACTTTATCAGTTGGTACAACCATCATGTGGTTTAGATGTTTTCAGAGGTTTACGCATTTGTGAATGTTTGTAACTGTGTTCTCGTGACGGAGATCCAGAATATGCCTTGTTCAATGCAGCAAATTACACGTGGATACCATGTGTTCGGATTATTTTGGATGTTGTAGGAATTCCATGTTTATGAAGGAGGCGTCAGCACGGTTTATAGGTTTTACTTAAGGGTCTGAAATACATTTGTATTTCGCTGTGTGAGGAAGAGGTTTTGTTTGGTAATGTGACAAGCTCTTACGTGTTATGAAGGTCATGTGTTATCAATACCTCGCTCTGTACCGTCTTCAACAGATTCCTGTTGGGTGGGACTTTTTTTTTTTTTAGATATTCTTGGTTTGATGGTATGTTAAAACTGATGTTTTATGTTCAAATGTTTATAATTTCAATCTCCATGTTTGCATCTGCAAATAAAAAGAAGTTGTGCTGGAACCAATGTTGAAGTCAAATGATGTGCCTAACATTTCACCTTCTTTCTTTTTTGTTTTTGTCAGACTTTTCTCATCTTTCTTACAAGTCTTTTACCTACACAGAGGAGGTTAAATGTTGTAGAGGAAGTGAGTTTACTGAAACGTGGACCAATTCTAATTTAAAGTAGCACACTTGCTTTGAGATACTTTGAGGTCTCGGGAAAGTACACACCACTTCCCTTGATAGCACTTACAACATGCACTCAAAAAACTGATTTTGCAGATGTCAAATAGACGTCTATGTTTATCTGCAATGAACGTTACCTATCAGATGTCAAATAGACGTTTGGAAGATGTCTTTATTAAGATGTTTGTGAAATCTGACATCTTAAAGACATCTATCAGATGTTAGTACACCGCAGATAGCTACTCTAGCATCTCGAATCCACCGGTTTCTTTTCTCAATTTGTTTTAATACAGAATACAGACTAGTGTAACTTACCTCAGATGATTCTGGTATTAATATTAGGGTAATATTACTGCAGTATTCACCTTGTTGCTATGCTGATAGTTTTGTACATTAATTTATTGTTTTTGTGTGTTTTGGGATAGCAGGTGAAATTATCAACTTTAAATAAAAATTACATGCAACTATTTTTTTTTTCATGTGAGTATCCATTTAAATAAACGATATAATGTACAGTCAGTTGTTCATGAGTATTAACCCACACGGTTAAATATTGTATATTTGTGACCTGCTGTTAATTACCACAGATAAACCCTTTGGTTTATAAAAACTAAAAAAACTAAACATTTCTACAGTAGTGCAGCTACAATGGAGGACTATATCCTGTAATACAAAAAGGCGATATAGAATTAATTCTTTAATTCGGATCATTGGTGCTCACAGTCTTTTAAAAGTATGACGAAATCTGAGGACACACGGAATGTTTCTGAGCAGACAAATTTCAAGATATGCACTAAATATCATTAGTTACAAAACTTGACTTCATGTTTGCTCATCACGACCCGGTTTCCATATCCATGTCTTCAACGTACTCCGTTTCCGATCGGCAGATCTCCTCCAGAGCCAGTTCTGCGGTGATATAACACAGTTTAATGCACTGCAACTGATTCATTTGAAGATCAAGGTTTAACTGTGCTTTATCATGCAGACGTTCATGCTGGCATCACTCGTACGCACACAAACTGACCTTCGCTCTCGGACAGATCTGGGACCAGCCGGAACGTGTCTCTGATGGCGGGAACGACCTGATCGTACATGTGCAGGACTTCCAGACAGTGTTCGGAAAACGACGAGTCCTTCATCAGCAGCCAGTGCAGTAACATCAGAGCTTCTCGCAGTACCTGCAACCCAGGACACCTCCAGCTCCGACCACCCACTGTTTGACTTCCTCTGCCTTTTGTCTTCAGCCATTGTCTGTGTAGAACCACAACGACCGTCCGCACCACCTGAAGAGGAATAAAATGCATCGTGCGCACTGTACCAGTCACATCGGTAGCTATTGTTTCACCCAAGTTCCTCTTGTGCTTCTACAGACGGGTTTTGCTTTAAAACTAACAGACAGTGAGAGTAAAGAGTATCAAACCTCATTTACACACTGGCAGGAGGATTCACACAACGCCGCCCATGTCCCGGTCTTCTGTGTGAACAGTTTGGTTAACAACCGGATGACCTGTTTACAACAGAAATCCGTTTTTAATACCATCTTTATATTTCCAATGAAGTATTACAAGATGATCACCTCCAGTTCTAAGCGACTCCACACGTCCTCAGAAGCGGATCTGTCCGGTCTAGATGTGACGTACTGGAACATTTTGAGAAAAGGACACGGATCTGGTGGAAGAGCGAGTGTTGGTGTGAAATCACGGCAGCAGATGATGATCAGTGGAGCAGTGAAACACACTTACATTCGTGTGAGCAGAGTTTAGCAGCCATGTCTTCATTGTAGATGAGAAACGACAGACATCTCACAGACAGACGCACTATTCTGAACGACGTCTCCGGAGTCAGACATTTAGGCAACACTTGACTCGACATCACCACCTGGAGTCTACGTCAGAGAAATTAGAGTCAGCAGATTAATTATTATAATCAGGATTGAAAAAAAGACTAGTAAATTACTATAATAATCAGACTTTTAAAAAGAAAAAACACTGGCTTTGTTTGAAATGGAGTTGGAACTGTTATTCCATGCGAGGCATAAATGACTGATTACTTTCTTTAAGATATAATAGTACGTTTTCTGAAATAAGGTTCTTCACAGGACTGAAACTGACTGTTTTTCAAAATCTTTCAAAATTGTCTCATATTAACACAGTCTAGGCAAGTAATCCAGATGGCATAAATTGTGACTGATATTCTTTATGGTCCATTTTTCATACTAAAAATCTGCATAAACTGAGAACACTGCATTCTAGAAGTTACTTCAATCCAAAACCAACAAATAGAAATGAAGTCTAGTGCTAGTGTGCAATGTTCTTCAATAGATATTGAGTTTTTAGATAGACAGATAGATAGATAGATAGATAGATAGATAGATAGAACTACAAAATGATAGATAGACAGACAGACAGATAGAACAATAGATAGAACGATAGAACAACAGATAGATAGATAGATAGAAAATAGACAGATAGATAGAACAATAGATAGATAGACAGACCGATAGAACAATAGATAGAACGATAGAACAACAGATAGATAGATAGATAGATAGATAGATAGATAGATAGATAGAAAATAGACAGATAGATAGAACAATAGATAGATAGATAGATAGATGGAACGACAGAACAGATAGAAAATAGACAGATAGAACGATAGACAGATAGAACGATAGAATGGTAGATAGAACGATAGACAGATAGATAGAACGATAGAACAACAGATAGAAAGACAGACAGACAGATAGATAGATAGAACGACAGAACAGATAGAAAACAGACAGATAGATAGAACGATACAACAACAGATAGATGGAACAATAGAACAGACAGAAAATAGATACAGATAGATAGAATGATAGAAACAATGATAGAACGATAGAACAACAGATAGATGGATAGATAGATAGATACTGTAGATGGAATGATAGAACATAGAAAATAGACAGATAGATAGAACAATAGATAGAACGATAGAACAACAGATAGATAGATAGATAGAATGATAGATAGATAGATAGATAGATAGATAGATAGATAGATAGATAGATAGATAGATAGAACAACAAAATGATAGATAGACAGACAGATAGAACAATAGATAGATAGATAGTTAGATAGATAGAATGATAGATAGATAGATAGATAGAATGACAAAATGATAGATAGACAAACAGATAGAACAATAGATAGAACGATAGAACAACAGATAGATAGATAGATAGATAGAACATAGAAAATAGACAGATAGATAGAACAATAGATAGATAGATAGATAGATGGAACGACAGAACAGATAGAAAATAGACAGATAGATAGAACGATAGACAGATACATAGAACAATAGACAGATAGAACGATAGAATGGTAGATAGAACGATAGAACAACAGATAGATAGACAGACAGACAGATAGATAGATAGATGGAACGACAGAAGAGATAGAAAACAGACAGATAGATAGAACGATAGAATGATAGATAGAACGATACAACAACAGATAGATGGAACAATAGAACAGACAGAAAATAGATATAGATAGAATGATAGAAACAATGATAGAACGATAGAACAACAGATAGATGGATAGATAGATAGATACTGTAGATGGAATGATAGAACATAGAAAATAGACAGATAGATAGAACGATAGAACAACAGATAGATAGATAGAATGATAGATAGAACAACAGATAGATAAATAGATAGAACAGATAGATAGATAGATAGATAGATAGATAGATAGATAGATAGATAGATAGATAGATAGAACTATATAACAGATAGAAAAGACAGATAGATAGAAAGAATGATAGATAGATAGATAGACAGATAGATAAAACGATAGAAAGATAATAAACATCTTATAGAAAATAAAACAGATATTATCAAAAACTAAAATGCACACCATAAGACTTAAAATTAAAATAAGTATTAATTTTATGTACTCAATTTAAACTAAAAATATAATAAATAGTAAAACAAACTATAATGACATCATAAACTAATAAAAATGATGAAAACACACAACAAAATGACTTAAGCTAACTAAAATTAAACTTAAGACAGAAACCATTCGAGTAAGCTGTAAATCTGAATCTCAACTGTGTGAAGTCTACTTCACCTGGAGAGCTGGTGGTCCCGCGCTCTCTCGGCCAGAACACTGAGGGTCTTCAAACACGTGCTCACCAGCGCCTCCCTCTGGCCCGCGGCCGTAATGAACGCAGGATCTGCCAGCTGTAGGACCCTCCTGAGCAGAGACAGCGGGGTCTGCGGGTCCCCGTTCAGATGTTCAGAGGCGCTGAGGAGCGTTCTCGATCCCTGCGGCTGCTTCACGTCCTCCTGAGGGCACAGGAGCACGTCCAGAGCCTCGCTGCTGTAGCACACTATGTGATAGAGCGCTTTGAGAGCGGCCAGGGCGAACTCCTCCTGACCGCTGAGAGACTCCTCCAGACTCGAGGCCAGGCTGCAGTCAGACGAGCCGGACAGTGAGCTGCTGTGGAGCGAGGACTTGGCCGAGCTCTCCACCGTCTCCAGAGACTGACAGTATGTGCTGATGTGGAAGCTGAGCAGGGGGAGGAAGTGCGCCGCGGCGGGACAGGAGCGCCGGGTGCGCTGGAGAGCAGCGTCTGGGTTCTGTGGGACACTGTCGGGGCCATGGAGAGCTAATGCGGTCAGAGCGGACATGGCCAGATTTTGCAGCTGGTGAAATCGAGATTGAGGACGATGAAAAGATCTGAACTCTGTGGAGGACGAGCTGGAAGTGGTCAACGATCCCCTGAAGAAAGGAGCAAGTAAACATTGAAGAAATAGTTTTTTTTATAGTTATATTACATGCTACAGTAGAATACATGGATAGAGCTAAACTCTGCAGGAAAGTGGATCTCGCGGGCCAGATTTGAGGACCCCTGGTATAATATAATGCTAAGTGTTATTTAAACATGGCTGATTTTTAATTTTCACCAGTTTTCCAGGCCTAAAAATCTAATTTTAGAATGACGTTTTCCCCCAATATTTCTAGGCTTTCATAGTTTTACTTTCAGAAATGAATTAATAATAATAAAAATTTCATATTTAATTGTAATAATAAATAAAAAAATATTATAGTAAATTTAAAAGGAATATTTAAGTCATATATAGTTATCAAGTCAGAATAGTTTTTTACCAATACAAAATTTTAATTAATAATAAATTATAAAATGTTAATGAAAACTACATTTTGAAAATGCAAAAACAGCTAATTTCATGATGTAAAAAGTCTTTTAAACAAGGCGTTTTTACAAACTTTTTTTATTTTCTACACTAAAATCAATGTGAAGCTGTAGTATTTTATATGTTGTTCTTAATGAACCATGTGTGTGTGTGTTTGTGTATCTATCTATATCTATATCTATCTCTTCCCATGGCTTAAAGTATATTTGATCATCGTTTCCAAAGTTGACATTGCTCAAACGTTCCATTAGGAAACACCAATATTTACAAATGACGCAACGGAATATTGTATGATAAATGTTGTAAAAGTTGGCGACTGATTTCTCCAAACAAACAGTTGTATGTAATGCAATCCGATGTTTACGGTAGGTTTCTCATGTTTCAGGACACACACTAATGCTCTCAGAAGTGTTTAAGTCAGAAGCTCCTCCCAGTGGGCGGGGCTTGTTGAGGCTTACGGGCTGACGTAGCCGTGCTGTGACAGGACGTTTGGCAGAGCGTCAGGACTGATGGACAGCAGGTGACACAGACCCAAAGAGCTGGGATCCAGCGGCTGCTGCAGCAGCAGGTTCAGTAACACACACCCTACAGTAAAACACAGCATCATCAACACACACCGAGATAACACAGACAAGAAGAAACATGCTAGACATCTGACCAGCGCTTACCCTCCTGCTCCGATCGTGGCTCTTCTGTGAGGGAACGTTTGGACTGAGCTGGTTCACCATCTGACAGATGTTGATAATGTGATATTAAAGGACTGGATGAGAATATAAACACATCAGCAGCCAGGAAAGAAAATCATTCATACCCTCTATCAAAATGGCTTTTTGGACAGGAGATGTTTTCTTGGAGAATTCGGCTGCAAACGTTTCTTTAGTCATGAACACTCGACTCGCAGGAGACTGAAGACTGTTAACACAACAACACACACACACACACACACCAGCTCATAGTAGTCTAGAATCTCAGCTTTCAAGACACATTCGAACCTGCCAATAAATAAACAAGGATTAATATTAATTTTAATAATATATTTTAAAACCGTAATACCTACACTTTTAATAACAATAAGACTAGTTTAATATTACTGTTATAAAAATATGCAATAGTGTAACTTAACATTATAATGTTTAACAATAACAACAAAATTTATATTATATTTAAAAGTATTGTGTATACTTATTATTATTAATAATAATAATAAATACAATAAGAATTATTACTACTATTATTCATGTTATTGTTATTACTAAAAATAAAAAAGTACTACTATCAATTTAATAATAAAATATTAATCAATAATAATTATTGCCTTTTATAAAATCACATAATTGTTTATTATTGCTATTAACATTAATATTAGTAATACTATTGTTGTTATTAAATACAATCATTATTATTTCGATGACTTGTTTTTTAATATTAATAATATGATTATTTTCTTTATTTTTTGTCGTTGTAGTATGATCACAATCAATATTCCTGTTGCTATTAAAAAATGATTATGTATTACTATTACTTATGTACAATATTAACAATTCTAATAACAATAATTGATATTATTGAAATATTTAATTTAATAAAACTTAGTAGCATACAAACAATGTAACATGATGCACTGAGGAGTGGAGTCCATGCAAAGAGATGTGTTTATATGAGAAAAAAAGGACATGCATATATTAATAAATTGTTGTATCAGTCTCTGGTCAACGAATGCTGCATTTACATGTTTCGTGCAGGAGTGGCGGGCTGCTTTCCTCCGCGCTCGATGCTCTGAAGTTTCCCTCTCATTTCATTCATCTCGGCTTCTTTAAAGTGCAACTCTGACTGCAGCGACTGCACCTGCAGAGAAACAAGCATTCGGATCTCATGCGAGCCGATTCATCAGCCCAATCATGTCATGAGTCAAACCTGTGTGCCATACCTTCCTGGACAGCTCCTTCTCGCGTTCGCTCTGAGCGTCAGCTTTCTCCTTCTCCAGGGCGAGCTGGGTCTGCCGCTGCTGCTCCTTCTCCTGATTGGCCAGTTTCAGGGAGTCCCGCAAGACTCGGATCTCTCCGTTCTTCATCAGGATCTCCTCCTCTACCTCCTTCAGCTGAGTGGCAACAGACATGCAGACAGAGTCATGACACACTAAATGATGACAGGAATTCAGGAATGAATTGTTATAATGGGGTCTCTATGAGAGCAGATCTTGAAGCACCCAAATGAACTGTGTGTTGTGTTGAAGAACTCACCTTTTTCTTCAGGTCTGCTTGCTGTTGCTCTAACTGCTTGAAGTGCAGGTCTTCTCCATCTTTACTGGAATGCCCATCTGTTGAGAGAGATGCAAAATTACACATGCATACATGTTTAATCTCCAGTTTAACACAAACTCGTTACATTTTTAGTCGAACCCATTCATATAATGCAAAAACGAGCTATGCAAAGAACTGTAGGAATATGCTTTTATCAGAAATGCTCGGTCCAAAAGCAGACATGGCAGTGTTTGAGAAAGAAGGACTCGTGGAACGTGCATCCAAAAAGTCTAACACTAACCCAACGCATCTTTTCTGTGAGGTTCTCTGTTGTTACAGGTGTTGATGCTGCTGCTGCCGTCTCCGATGGCGAATGTTTTCCGTCCGGATCTCACAGGTGCTTCTCTTCGCTCATCAGCGGACGTGAACACCGAACCGAACGGCCTCTTCGACCCGCTGTTCTGGCCATCTCCGGTGATGGCCTGGGACGCGATGATGTCAATCTGCTCCAGGTCATCCTGCGTGAAATCGATGTCATCGTCAAACGGGTCGGGCTCAGCTGTGACCTGATGGCTTTTCAGTCTCTTGCTTGGTGGGAAGTCCATGACAAAGAGGAGCTTTTGGGGGGGAAATAAAGAATGGCATTGGTTTTATTCTTAGTGATAAAGTGTTTTTTTATTATTATTAGCATATTTTTGTGTTTTGCTTTGATGCCTAAATTGGTACCGAGAACCGTGGATTTTTACTTGGTACTGTGACAAATATACATAAATATACATACATATATATATATATATATATATATATATATATATATATATATATATATATATAGTGCCAGCTGAAAAAAGTACCATAAAACAAAAACACAATTGATAATATCATAATGCTACTAGTCAAAGCAAATAATCCAGTTATTTTCAAGCCACATGCGGTAACAAATAATATCTGTTCTCCATGAAATGCTCTTGCAGAGTCTCATACTGTGTTTACTGTGGTGAAACTGTAGTGAAGTGCTCAGGTTGATCAGTTACCTGCTGCTTCAGCGCGTGTCTCTCTCAGACTCCTGCATGAACCCGCGGCGGACACGCGACACGACCGAACTGTGAACCTTCCAAACAACCTGCTACTTTGAACCATTAACATAAACACAAATGACTAAAGAAATAAACGGCAAGTTGTGAGGTTTGAAACATGTCTGAGCTTTGCCTCTCAAATCAGTGTGGAGGAGGGTCTACATGCGGACAGTAGAAAACGCATACGGTAGTAAAACCTCATTTGATTGGCTGAAGAGCGAGCCTAGTTTAGTACAGCGTGCTCTGATTGGTCCATTGACCAGCGCACGCACAAAGGGAAAGCTCGTGAGACAAGTCATATGCAAAATAGTTTTGAAACTCAAAGTTGTGATTTAAAAGATATTATATGGTCAAGTTTGGCCCAATGAACGGTGCATTTTTAGAGGTTTTCCCTTTTTAAATATCCGTGCAAAATTAATTATGGAACCTCTGCTTGTTTCCGCCTCGGGATAAAAAATACAAGGTAACCTAATTTACCCTTTTATTTTATTTTATTTTTACTGAATTTTGACACAATCTCACAATTTTGACGAGAATACGTTGAAACTGTTAGATATAAATCCCAAATTAATTGTGAGAAATAAATTCCGAAGTGTAAAAATAAAAAATAAATACAAATAAAAAAGTCTCTGAAGTCATCTGATAGACGTATGTAAGATATGAGTTTTGCATAACTAGATGCACTATACGTTGTAAATAAGTATACAGAAGTTCGCATCGTTTGATACGTGACACGCCGTCTGTTTATAGAAATGGATCGCTTGTGACGACAGAGGGGCAGCTCGCGCTCTGATTGGTGGAGGCGCGAGGCTCTGGAGTGTTTACCATCGGAGCTCCGAACAGCAGCTGCACGTAGCTCGAGCCACCGCTGGAGGAGCAGGTCCGTGGTCGAAAATTTGGTTTTATTTGTCCGTTTTCACTACCGCGTTGATAAAAGCACTTCCAACAGCTGTGGAAACTCTTTGTATCGCTAAACCGAGTCACTGGAGCAGGTCAGTGGCGTTTAAGAGGCGTTTTTCCGTGTTGTTTTGAACAAAGGAGCGCGCCAGAGACACTGGCCTGGCCTACTGAGTTCAGCTTTGATTGTAATTTTTATATTTTATTTTCCCTTTCAGCTCATGCGAAATCTTCACGATGAAAACTGAGGTCTCTACTGCTGCTCACTTTGTCACACGTCTGTTGAGAGGAACGAGACTGCTTTCAGAAGAGCTACTGGAACAGTTCAGATTCTCTTTGGAGGAAGCTTTAGGGGGTGAGAGAGCCTCGGGCATCTCCTTTCCATTGTTTACAAATAAATGCAACTATATAATGGTCCAAATTCGGTAGTTTACAATGAAAACGAATATTATTTTGAAAAAAGATGATGAGGATGAGACTGGGTTTATCGCAGCACCAAAAGTCCATTTACTAAACTTGAATAAGTTTGTGTCTTAAAGTACCAGAACTGTTAGCAGAGAATTGCAAATAAGTTCATGATCGATTGCTCCAAGGCTTAACTGTCTTCTTTCATTGTAGATCATTACCAGCACCACTGGTTCCCAAGCGCACCGTGCCGAGGTTCGGGTTACAGGTGCATCCGGATCAACCACAAGATGGACCCTTTGATAGGCAAAGCGGCCTGTACGATCGGACTCACAAAAGAGCAACTCTTTTCACTGCTGCCAAGCGAACTCACCATGTGGGTCGACCCGTATGAAGTGTCCTACCGGATCGGAGAGGATGGGTCCATATGTGTCCTCTACGAGTCCACGCCTCCGGACAAAAACCAGCCAGAAAGCTGCAAAGATGGACTGAGAATCGGACGTCCGAGTCCGTCCAAATCCTTCAGCATGATGACCTGCTCCAGCTGAAGAGTGATTCTGTGTAATTAGCTGCTTTTGAGCGCAGTGAACCAGGCTTCGCTTGCATTCGATTTCTTTTTAAACCTTGTTTTTTATTTTTTAATCAACAGTGAAATCTTCATCCTATTGACCTCATAGTGAAAACAAATGTATTTTGATTAAATGTGTTTTAAGCTCCCTGTACAGTCATGTTGAATATGTTTTTTTAAATTTCTATTAAAATGTTTCTATGGATTTCTAAAAAAAAAAAAATTAAACTGTCTTTTGTGGTTATTCCATGTAACTATTAGATTTAATCAGTACATAAGCCATAGAAGAGACTCTTTTAAACTTACAATTTATTAAATGCCTTATTTTTCTAACACTTAACATGTTTCTTATAATAATTAGACAAGCTATAAATATGAATCTTTCTTAAAAACTACAAAACTAACTTACTCTTCCTTAATTTTTATGTATATGGAATTCATCTTAAATAAATTAATATTAAATACAATGAAATATAATGTTCCCTATATAACATTTAGACCTAGACTAAAATGCATGTCTGGACTGTTTTAACAGAAAGACATATCTGAAAATAAGTTATTTTCAAAGGCACATTTATAAAAGATACTTGTATGTCCTAACTATGGCCTAATCCTGGCTTAACCTGAGCCTGTCTGTGAAACCAGGCCTAAATCTTGAAATCATTTTCTTAATTGAATGAAAAAAAATAAAAAATCCAGAACAAAGAATGATATTTCTGGATGTGAATCTGAAAATAAAATGTTGAATCGCTATTATAACTTACTTTTTGCTTGGTAATACTTTTTATGGTTGATCTTAAAGAACATTTGTATTATTTAATTACATAAGCATTTTAAATCATGAGTAGTCATAAATGCATACATTACTTTAGTAGTCACTTAATTATTTAAAAACGTTTTAATTATCCTACTCGACCAAATACAACAAACTTCGGCCTCTGAAAATGCCCCTCATATTTTATTGCTTTAGTTTTTAATTTTTAGATTTAGATTTTCTAATTCTTTGCCAATACATAAACCCCCTTACAATCCCAACCTATTTTTAAATATAATTTGAATGCAAATTGTATACAATAATTATATTAATACTGATAAGGTATACAATTTAAAATGTATTATTTAACAAATGATTTATTTATGTTTATTAATTAATTATTTATAACTCAAAAGTCCTAAAATGTGATGTTTTTAGTCTTTCCGAGTAAATCATGTGCAGGCGAACACAAAAGGGGAGCAATCACAGCAAAACAGCAATCATATGTCCATTACATCATTTTATAGACACAGTCTATATATAATTGTATGCATTTAGCAGACTGTTTTATCCAAAGCAACTTACAGTGCATTCAGGCTATCAATTTTAACATATTATATATATATATATATATATATATATATATATATATATATATATATATATATATGTATGTATAATTACATTTTTGAATGGATAATATCCAATACTGAATCGTTCTGTTGTTTTTATATCATGCGCAAGCGAAATTAAAAAGGAAGGGAAACGGCAATCATGCGTTCATGACATCATTTTATTGATACAGTGGGACGACAGTTTGATTGTCACTTTCAGCATCCAATCATCGGACGAATTTAACGATGACAAACACTTCTGGCCAATGTGAGCGCAGGGGGGCGTGTCCTTACGAAAGCGGTAGTAGCGCCTCACCCGACGGTGTGTCAGACGCGGCTCCTCCAGAAGTTTTGCGCCCGACCCCGATCACCTCACCCGGACTCTCAAATCTGCGTCAAACCCCTCATCATTTCACGGTTCTTCTGGGTTATGGAACTGGATAAAATGGACGAAAACGACTGGAAATATCACGGGGAGGGCAACAAGAGCCTGGTCGTGTCTCACTTGCAGGTTTGTGTTCAATAGTTACTAGCTTTTAGCTTAGCCAAGATTCATATAAACTCAACCGAACCGGATTCAGTCAACGGAAAAAACAATTCAAACTACTTGGAAAGGACCTAAACATAAAGTTTGGTAACCTTATAGCACTATCAGACGGAAACAAACTCCTCCTTTGTCTTAAAAGGGTGTTGTCAGGGGTTTAATGCTATTAGCCGCATAGCAGGCTAAACTAGGATTCATTGATGAAGTGAACGTACTACATGTGTGTTCCGATGTCACACTCACTTTATGTGCTATAAAGTTCATTAAATCTTCGCATATGTATATGTAATGCTGAGATTCGTTGAATTAATGTTTGTGGATGGTTATGTGCATCTAAAATTGGGTCTTTATCGGCGATAAGTTCCCAATGAAAGCTTCAAAGTTCAGTTTGGAAACATTTAGCAGTTTGTGTAAAAGAAAATGCAGGTTTAGACCGGTTTTAGACCACCATGATGGATGTAAATGAAGATGGTGATCACGTTTATGGTTGATCTTTGGGGAAAAAGGTACAATTAGAGACTAAAACACATGAATTTTCAACAGTGCAATATTTTTAAAGGTATTTAGGTTATTGCATGCAAAAACACTTCTGCTGGAACTTGCTCTTAGTCTAAACTCTCCTTATTTGGACAAAGTAGAGACATTTTAAATAAAATCTGTTCCAAATAAGTCATAACTTGTGTCTCAGTTATAATATTAAAATGGAAACTATGTGAATAATTCATTTATCAGTTTAATCCGCATGCAAGTGAGTCCTTGACTCTGTAGCATTGCAATGTCAAGGTCAGGATTTGTTAAGATCGGGGATATGTTCCTGGAAAACAGAAACAGCTTAACCTTTGTCTGATTTTCCAGCTTGTTTTGTGATCGGCTGTACCATCATATGATAAATAAAACGTCTGGAGTCATAATTGGGGCTGGATGTGTGTTAGAGATTATAACACAGTATTGTGTGTCCAATCACAGGAAGCCGCCCGAGACAACATTGACCAATATATTGATAAAATCGTGTCAAAACTGGGTGTGAGGAAAACACTCCCACTCTTTCTGGTCTGGTTTTTACATTCTTTGAGTACGAGCTGGACCACATTGTCCTGATCAAATCAGTCTGAACTATTATATGAAACTATTTAAGGCATGTTGGATGAACTTTGATAATATGATGCAGGTTTAAATACATAGGGTTGAATTTCACGAAAAAATACGAGAAATTCAGGTTCATTTATTTTGCGACAATTATTTATGACTTTCCCCTCTAGAAGTTGAGTCATTAATGACAATTTGGCTGAACTAACCCTTTAATCCATTTTTTTTCTTTTACTAAAATAAAATATGGAAAACTTTTTTTAAATTTCATCTAGCTAACATTTCTCATGGTTATTTAGTTGAACTTTAAATAAGTAAAACTGGAGTAAAAATTTATTGGAAGTATATAGACAAAGACAAACCTACTAAAAATGACAAAAACACAGCAAAGTTAAATATTGGTAAAAATGTTAAATATAAAAATAAAATCTGATTTAAATTAATAAAAATATAGTAGTATCTAAAAAATGATACTTTACATTGATATATTCTAATTATGATTAATTTACTCATGAGCTTCATCTTTTTACGTTAAACATTTAATGAGGCAGAAGTAGGTTTTCTTAGTGTTGAGCAAGTGTGTTTAGAAACTGCATTTGCGTTTAAGTCACCAACGATTGCATCAGTCCATAAAACACACCGTCATACTCTGAGTTCATTGTCATTGACGGGATCGCACCTTTACCTTTGTGGACCTTTTTAGTTCTAAGAGCATTCTGGGAAAAACAATGTGTATTTCGGTGACAGTTGAGGGGATGGAGCATTTGTTGTGCACACAAGTACAGTCACAGGCAAACCCGTTTCAGAGGATTGCCTTCTGAACTACAATAAGACGTGGGTACAGACAACGATCAAAGTCTGTTTGAAATGAGCCGTGTGATTCTGTTTTCAAACATGTCACTTCCTATTACAGCACTGTCGAGTTCTTCGTCTGCTGAAGTTTCCCTCTGAAGACTCTGCACATACACGACAGGTAAAACTTCCTCAAATAGACTCTACTGAACGCTAGTACTTCCCAAATTTTTCCAGTGTGCACCATGTAACGGTGTTACCTTTTCTCACACTATGAAATGATGGTAAATTGTTGATAAAACTTGTAAATAGTTAATAAAAGTACGTTTTTGGTGATTGATTTGACTGCTCTACAATCTGTTTGGTTAATGTAACGACTAATTTGATGGTGAAAGATCTATTCATAGCATCTATCAGTCAGCTGGAAAGCTGGAACACAAACATGGTTATAGACTGAACCTCCGACACAGATTGACTGGATGGATACTGTGACCCAATTTAAAAATATGGAAATAATTACTTTTCTATTAATTGTACGGATTAATAAATATTTGCAATGCTTGGGAAAAATGGATTGTGTTTATGACTTAAAGGTATACTCTCCCCAAAATGAAAATATTGTCTTACCCTCATGTCGTTCCTAACGCGTAAATACTTTGTTTGTCTTCGGAACACAATTTAAGATATTTTGGATGAAAACCTGGAGGTTTGTGACTGTCTGAGGACAGTCACAAGCCTCCCGGTTTTCAACAAAATAAATATCGTTAATTGTGTTCAGAAGATGAACAAAGCTTTTACTGGTTTGGAACGACATGGGCTAATGATTTGGTGACTAAAGACAAAATGTTCATTTTGGGGAGGAGTATCCCTTTAAGTCATAAACACAATCCATTGACATTGTATTATTTCCATCAATATAGTTTAAGTATGGATGCATACATTACCAAACAATCTTTTCAATAGCCCCTTTAATTTTAAGCGTAGTTCTGTCAACAATTTCCACAAAAAGGCACAATGTTTAACGTTAAACATACTATTTCTGTGTGTTTTCTTGCACCATATTGTAAGTTTTTAGCGTCTCTTGGTACGAGCATCTGCAGCAATGTAAATATGCATCAAATATTTGGTCCTGGTTTACTTGCATTGATGGTGAAGCGTCAGCTCATTTTCCTGTGTCTTTCCTATCAGACCGCAGAACAAGCTTTTCGACACATCCTAAACATCGTGGATTATAGTAAATATGTCATGAAGCCTTTACTGGAGGAGAAATACGTTCACAGTGGAGTGAGTTACAGTTTAAGACATTATTAAATCATGTTGCTTTAACACACTCCGTGACCCAACAAATGAGCTGAAAGTAAGGGCTTGAATCTTCACAGGAGGTTGTTAAACTACCACTGGACTTTGTGAGACAGCTGTCGCTGAAGGTCCAACAAGAACGACCTGGTAAGATCTGCTTTCAAGAGTTTTTTTGCAGTGACATTGCAATAACCCCCAAAAACCAACAGTGTTATGATAGAGTTTGTTGCATTTTGATTCCAAAATCCTACAGTAATTTCAACATCGAGAATGGATATTCTAAAAACCTCAAAAGTAAAGAGTACAGATCCATTATGGAAATGACAACTGTCCAAAAAATGCAATTTACCATTGGGGTAAAATCTGCCTTGGATATGTGATTCATGAGATTCATCCTCTAAAGAAAAACTCAGTCTGTTGTTCATCTAAACATGTTTATGTGAGACACAGTCCGTTTTTTTAGACCGGATCTGATGTTGCGTAACGGTGTTGTGATCTTTCCTTCACGCAGAACTGCGCTGTGATAAGGTCATGGACACTTTCAGTGGGTGTGGTTTATGCCTTCCCAACCTGACCCAACTTCCCCTCCACCATCTCAGAGACCACAGACCTCCAATCTGCGTTGAGATTAAGGTGAACTCCTTCATTCCGAAGCACGTAAATGTTATTTTGGAGAATATGGGTAACCAAACAGTTGCTGGTCCCCAGTCACTTCCACAGTATTTTCCCTTACTATTAAAGTCAATGGGTACCAGCAACTCTTTGGTTACCCATATTCTTCAAAATATCTTCTTTTGTGTTCAGCACAAGAAAGAAATATTCCTTCAGAAAGCAGAGACATTTGAATCGTCCACGATCAAAAATCGCGATATTGCACCCCCCTAGTTAAGTATGTCTGGTTTAAAGGAATAATTAATCAAAAACTGAAAATATGCTTAAAACTTACTCTCAGGCCATTCAAAATGAAAATGTAGTTGAGCTTGTTTGATGTGAAGAGATTTGGAAAAATTGAGCATTCCATCACTTGCTCACCAATGGACCGCCTGCAGTGAATGGGTGCCGTCAGGATGAGAAAAGCTGCGTGTTTATAAGAAACAAATCGTTAAGACATTTTAACTTTAAACGTCACTTCTGGTCAAAATACCATTCTGTAATCCAAAATAACACTTCCTACAATGAAAAAGCATTGTCCTCCTACATCAAAATCCATATTTGTGTAGAACTGTTTTTGAAAGGAATATTATGAATAGAGAACTCATATTCTAGCCAGAAGAAATGGTTTTGAAGTTAAACGGGTCTTATGATGGATTACAAACATGCGGTTTGTGGATTACTTCCATTTATTTGTGGTTTTTATCAGCTCATTCTGACGGCACCCATTCACTGCAGAGGATCCACCTGGTAGGAAAGTCATTTAATGCTACATTTCTCCAAATCAGTGCAGATATAGAAACAAATTTACATCTTGGATGGTCCGAGGATTGATACATTTTCAGCTAATTTGAATTTTTTGGAAACTATTCCTTTAACCTTTTTCTCCATCTTGTGATCATCATTAAATGAATAACTGATGCAGTGGTCACACAAAATGCTTAGATTAATTATCTTGGTAAATAAAGCATAAACTATATGCCTAATTAACAGTTTTTCTCAAGATTATGACAACAATATCTTTTGAAACTATGTATAAGTGAGCCAAAAAGCTCTTCTTGAATGTGTTGACTTTGTATCTTTTTTTTGTATCTTCATGTGGTTTGGGTGTTAACACTATTGGTTTGGATTAGTGACAGTTGTTAAACTGGAGTCTCATAACTGATTTGTTATGATCTGATAAGAATTGTTTTTAAGAGATCAGTTTAATATGAACGCCCGCTCTTGGGGAAGTAGACCAGAGTAGCCGAATGACTCATTGAATCTATTTGTGTGGAATTTAATCACATGGCCAGTCAAACAAACGGGAAGGTGGTGTGAATCTTTTCGGAAAAGCTTTGTTTGTGTTCATAAAAACAGCTAACATTCTTTACATAAAGTTATTCACAACACTGCATTGTGCAACTCGAGATCCAGAGATACAATTACATATTTTGCTTTTTTTCCCCACTAGCCAAAATGTGGATTTCTACCCTTTTCAAGACACATAACCAAGGAATGTAAGCGCAAAGTTTGCAGATTCTGCATGCATCAGCATTACAAGGCAAGTACCAACTGAATATCTAGTCGTTGCCAGACTTTTATAGAAGTGAAGCCAGATTTCTCAAAGCAAACTTCTGCTTTAACCAAAAAAAAAAAAAAAAATGGTGCAGTGTAGAGAACATCCTGCTGTCTGTTTGCACTCTACGTTATCATATAATCAATTCTTTGTGGGGCTCGGATATTGCTGAAATACAAAAATCAGTTTCAATCCCAAAGTAGAAGTGAAATGGCGAGTCTTTCATCATTACACAAACTTTACAGTAAAAACACTTTGTAAAGTTTTAGTAAAATTCCTAAGATGTTATTTTGTTCTTTACAGTTAGCCAATGGGAAGTGGAAGCGATTGAGCAGATATTGCCCTCTGGATCTCTTCTCAGGGTGAGATACTGCTTCAGTCACTAAATGCAGGAATGGAAAGCTGGATTTCTATCTTTCACTTAGGTCAGCATTGTTGACAAACCCAACTGACTGCGGCAAAGTCATTCACCGAGCTGGATGTGTCACTAGCCTGTGTTAAAGCAAAGACATTTTCTATTGAAAAAGGAGGATAGTCAACATTATTGCAAAAGAAGTGACTAACCTTTCGACTATGAGACCAGTGCTACAATCTATAATGCCTGAAGCCTTTATACTGCTGCTTGAGTCATAGGAATGCAAAAAAAAACAAGATTCAGATGTGGTTATCCAGATAATTTCTATTTGTGCTGTCTTGTCAAAATCAAAATGAGATGCAAAGAGTTTAACATGTTGCTAATGAAGTAATTTTACACCAAATAATCTTGTATTCCAGGAGCAAACAGCGAATGTTCGTTGCATTAAAGAATCTGTTAGAGGAACCACAAAACAACTTGAAAATCTTTAAGGTAAATATGAACTTCGCACAGATTTCAGGCTGCCGCCTATTTTTGGAACTTTACACTTCAGATTTAAAGA
The DNA here is from genome assembly GCF_003368295.1 of Carassius auratus. NCBI lineage: Eukaryota > Metazoa > Chordata > Actinopteri > Cypriniformes > Cyprinidae > Carassius > Carassius auratus. The sequence goes on along the minus strand of NW_020525196.1, from coordinate 7,777 downwards.
TCGAAAGTCTTCCCTTGACTTCCGTTAATAGAATGTTCAGCATTCGAAAAGTAACCGACACAGATGATGTCATGCATACTGATTAGCTGTTGGTCTTCAATCCAACGGATGAGAACATTCTGTTTATTACACAGCAGTTTTACCGTCTGTGGTCTTTAATGCTTCAGCTTTTAAAAGTTGAGTGGATTCTGATTGGCGGTCAGTGTTTAGTGTTCTTTCGCTAGAATGTCATTATGATTATGGTGTGATCTTCCATATACTAATAGAATTAGAAATGTTTATCATGTTTTATTTATTTAATATTAAAAACATGTTTAGTCGGGATGTTTTCGTTGGGATTGTTAGCTGGGAAACCAGCTTTGCTGACCATCTTTATACCTGGTTTTGTGACTATATTAAACCACCAAAGACTAGCAAACCAGCTGGTTTAAAGTGTTTGTTTTTTTTTTCAAGGGAAAATCAAAAATATTAAAAAATAATAAACTCTAGCTACTATGTTTAACGTTTGATTAATAGAAAAGTAGCATTAATTCAATGTTTCTCTACTTTTTCAGGGTGGAGAGTTGATATTTAGCTGTAAAGATGATGCCAAGCAGCAACCCGAACTGAACGATCTCATTCAACACCTTCGGCCTTATTTCTCTCATAGTAACGGCCTCTATAACGGCCACCAGCCAGGCAAAGTCATCCTGAACGAGTTCATTCAGGTGATCTGCTCTGCTCTGCTCAGCGGCGGGGACTCGAATCGCTCGGGAGAGCCCAGGAAGGTGCACCTGTCCGAGAGCAGGCCGCACTGTGAAGCCAGTCCCTTCCCAAGAGACCTGCTCCGCAACGGTGAGCACGGAAACTAATGAATATCTGGATGGCCGGCAGTGGAGAAACATGGCTTTATGCCCTTCAAAATATTGTTAAACAAGTGCAATGGAAATGACTTCATTGATGAGTCACAATATATGCGCAGCAGTGAACTGGAGCGAAAGTGTTTGACATAGTTGAAGAAAAGATACTTATGGGGTGTATAAAAGGCTGGATTGAATCATACAAATGGCAGTAGTCGTAAATGGGTTTACGCAAGACCAGTAGAACAAATTGAGCTCATTTTCATGTGTTCACAGGTAACCACGGCCTCCCTAAAGACAGTGTCCTTGCAAAAATCCTCCAAGTCCAGATGCTGGATAACCTGGATATCGAAGGAATCTACCCTTTGTACAAACGTGTGGAGCAGTATCTAGAAGAGTTCCCGAAAGAAAGGTGAATTTTTAACCTGGGATATCGAGTGCTGCGTTACTGATCTGTCGGATCAATACTTCAGTGCAGGAATGTTAAGTTCCTGCTGAGTAAAGATTCTGTTGGGCAGATACTGTGCAGAACCCACCTGTACCGAAATCATTTTATAAAAAATACAGAATAGTTTGTTTTGAGTTACTATAAATTACAGTGCAATTTATTCAAAGTAAGTTTAAGTGATATTATGGTGCCTTGAATGATTTAATAGACACTAGGTGGTGCAAAAGACTCATTTGTTAATGGATATACTTCATTCCAGTCATGAAGCACTGCATCCACATGGTGGTCCTCACATGCTGAAAATCACTTAGACGTAATCAGCACTTGTTTGTATCTCCAGAAACCGACTGCAGATAGATGGGCCTTATAATGAGAGTTTCATGGACACGGTGAAAAACTGTCCTGCTGAAGACGACGGCTCTGTAGAATACGCAGTTGGAAGGTAAAGACCGTGAACACGTGATGCCGACGAGTTTAGGTTTGTATTTAACAAGAAGAAATGTTCAGGTTGTATTTCATCGAAATAAAAAAATAAGAAAGTTAAGGTATATGTGACTTATTATAGCATGCATGTATTATTGATTAGATAATTTACTGAATCAAACACAGGTTTATGATAATTTAACTTCTTGTCTGCCATTTTGCATGTTTTTTTTCTTAGCTCCTAATTTTTATGCAAAAAAAATATTTATTATATGTAAAACATGTATTGTTGAATATATATTTAAGATAGTTTTTTAATGTTATAATACATAAAATCATAGTATTATAAATATAATTTAGGAAGGGTTAACTCTTTTAATTTCTGATTTCATTTTGTCACTTTCCAGGTTTATCAGTATAGAGTTGCAATGACCGCCAAAGACTGCTCAGTCATGATCACGTTTGCACCCGACGAGGAAGACGAGGAGTAAGTTTGCTTCCGCTCTTTAAAATCACCGGCTATCTGATCTGCCGCAACATTTGCAATCAATTCCGATGCCTTGTTTTCAGACAGCAGTTGAATCTGGAGAAGCCTCGTTTCACATATTCCATCTCCATCCTGGATCTGGACCCCAAACCATATGAAGGCATCCCTCACCAGTACAAGCTGGACACCAAAATCGTCAACTACTACCTGCGGAGCACGCAAGCTCCGCCCCCCTCCAGCCTATATAAGGAAAGGCAGGAGTGTACGCTGCTCTTCCATGCTGTATGAGACACCTCCACAAGTGCTGCTAGGGAAATACCCAGAAGTGCAGTTGAAGTAGTGATACCGTTAGTTTTCTTCTTTTTGTTTGCTATTCTGTCTAGTTTTTTGCCCTCCCACAGGATTCCGCCACATGAAGTTGGCAGCGGATGGCGGCGTTCGCAGTTGTTTGCCAGAGCGACCTTTCTTTTCGAGGGTGATGTTCTCATTGGGGCTGGTCTCCTAAAGCACAGAATACCTGAATGAGTCTGTCATTGGCTGTAAAGAGGGAGGACAAGGAGTCTCTGTGTGTTTTGTGCAGTGCTGGGTTTTTCTCGCACGCAGCAGTGCAACTGTGGTTTCCAAGTGCCAAAACTGGCTCGAAGCGATTTCCTCTAGTGAATGTTTTACCGTGCATCAGCTTGGCCGTGTCTGCAGTCGCTGTCCAGGCAGTTTGGAATTCAAAAACAGAAAAGTACTTGAGTTTTTTTTTTTTTTGCGTGACTTCATCCCTAGAGCTCCTCAAACCACTGACCCTCCGCGAGCTACAGTAGCGGGATTTATACTGACAAGCACAGACCTATTGCATGCTAGCTAATGAGGTCGCGTTAACACCGTCACTACCCGAAAGATAGATTTGATAAGAGGATAAGTCTAATGACATTACTCGCTAATGAAAGTGTATTTTTGTAACATACGCTTGGCTGGCGTAACCGTTTACCACCATATACACATCGAAGTGTCTTCTTAACAAGCGGTTAACAATAAAACATTTTTACTAACCCATGTCATTCCAAACCCATTTGATAGAATTGTTACGCAGCTTGTCAGTTCATAGTGTGTCATGTCTGAATTGTGTATGAACACAACTTTTTTTTGAACAATCATCAGTGAATCAGGACTTAGTTTTGAGTGAAGAACAGACTAAGTTTTGTTGTTCAAGTAGTGCGCGAGTGAAATTAACTACATTTGTTGCATTCGAGCTTGACAATACTTGGCCACATACAAACTGTTGTGTAACAATTCTTCAAAAATCAGTATGCAGACATGATGGTGTGCAAATAACTAGTCCATCACCTCAAACACCACCGTTTTCCCCAGAAATGCAAAAATATGCTTTCTGTCCATCAACGATTGCTTTGTCTCAGAGTTTGACACTAATACACTTAGTTGTTGTCTGTTTTGAAACCGTAGAGCAGAAAACAACCAAGGAATCCAACCCCAGCATCTCGGATGCTACTATGGTTGTGTTCGGATTGGGTTTTAAAAGCCGTAATTGGTTGCAGAGCCATTATACGACCAAAAATGGACAGCATGCCAGTTTTAGTCATTCGCACAAGTAAAAAGATGATCTAGTAGGTTTTCCCAACAGTGAAGATTATTATTATTTTCTTCAAAAGAAGCAGTATAGGCCACAGAAATGGTAGTGTTGATTTAAAATGAGTTGCAAGTTTGGCGCCTTTGACCCCAAAAAACAACCACAGTGAGATGGTTCGCATAGATTGTATGCTGCAACTTTAACACTAAAGATGGCACCTCATGGTCTACTTTCTTTGTCATGGGAAGTATTACTGTTACAATATACTGGTGGCATGAGAGATACTCATGCGCCTGTTTACCTCCTTTGGCGTGATGCAAACTGCGTCGGCTTGCTTTTCTCCAAGTCAATGCAGTTCTCATCAGGCGAATATTTTTTGAGTTTTACATGGATGAATATTCAACATTGCCAAAATTGTTCACAATCCCCTTTGTCTTAAAGTGAACTGGGTGTCAAGAGAAGTATTAAATACGCCTTACCTTGGAGTGAAAACGTCTTGTCCAACCAATGGCGTTTATTTGACTGTCATGTTATGATGTAACTGATTGAGCATTTCATTACTCTATTTGCCTTTGTTTTAACAACATCTTTCCCGTTGAACCAGACGAGCCAGAGATTTTAAGAGTCTTAGGTGGGACACTGTGTTATTCTAATGAAATAAAGATTTATAATCACTATGTAGGCAAGAATGGACTTTAATTCTGTTATTAAGCAAGAAAAGAAAAGAAGATCACAGTTACAGTGATGTAATCTAATGTTAAAATTTAACTATTTGAAAATACAAAGTGGATTTTGCAGTCAAACATTTTGTATTTGAAATTATTTATTTTTCTAGCTCTTGTCTAATAATGTATATTTCCACGCAACGTGGGCCTATCATGCGTAAAAAATGATTGACATGTACAGGTGGCGTCACCATGTAGTTCCTAACGGCTGATTGTACAGGTGTTTATATCGAATAAAAAGATTAGGTATGAAGTTCCCACGGCGTGAACGTTGGCTTGTTTTATGACTTCTCACAAACATACGGTTCTTATCAAGCCCTCGATTGACGCTTCCACCCCGAGAACCTTCAGGAGGCTCTGAAAGTAATTCGAGCCGTTTTCCATCACTTTTTTGGTGTCAAACTCCCGAGCTGAAAGCAAAATAAAACATTTAAGATCATTGTACCAAAAGTCACAATTATGAATTGTACAAGTGTAAAATAAAATACTTGATTCTGATAAGTCAGTTGTGTCACTTTTATTGCAGCCACAACATTTTATATTTCACATACAACATAACGAAAGTTTTCTCATTGTCAACTTTTCTCACAATTTTCCTCAATCTCAACAAAACGAAAGTTTTGTTATCATAAGGGCTGGGTTTTACACAAATTTCACAATTCGATTCTTGATTAGATTCAACATCGAAATGTATATAAATATATTTCAGCCAAATTATCTTGAGGAAAAAAAATCTGTCAACTAATGCTTTAAAATGTAGAGTATGTTGGTACAACGTTACTGTATAATTGAAGGTTAAAACTGACTGATTTGTAGGGCATACAGCTGCAAAAATTACACTTAAGTTTTTAAAATAAAGTTGTTGTTTTTAAATTCAAACATTTAAATGGTGGCCGCCGTTAAAAACTTGGGTGTATTCAAACAAATGAAAACAATTATGATACATATGTTAGGCTATATAGTGAGTATACAGTATTTTTTGTTACAGTGTTTTCTGAGTATTTTTCTAATGAGTTTATGGTCACCAGATAAAGTTTTTTTCTGATGTAAATGTGAAGTTGTGCGACATTGTTTACAAGCTGTTTACGGCTAAAACACTCATTAAGCGAATACATGAGAAAAGATATGGATTGTAAAAGGTTTTTGTAAATGTTTAGTCATGTTTATTTTGTGCTGAAGCAGGCATTAATGTGGAAGAGATGATAAGTCCATGTGCGCTTTACGCCGCCGTTTTTGTTGGAAGCGCTATAGCTATCTGCCACTCCATATTAAACAGCACCAAAAATGCATTTATTGTTTGGACAGATGGACAGAATTTGAAATCCGAGACTTTGTTTCAAATTAAAATACCAAAGCAGAATGCTTAATTGGTTGGGTAGTGCGCTTAAATCAATGTTCTGTTCAGTAACTGAAAACAGGCTACACTAATCGATTTCTGGGATTTAAGAATTGATATTGTTCCATAAAAATTAAGATATCTATATTTTGTTTTACCCAGCCCTAGTAATCATGACTTAATTTTCTTGTGATTTTGACAGTTATACCCATCAGTTATATTTAGTTACAGTGTACACTACAAAAATGGCCAGTTTCGGAATGGAGTAAAAATGGCCATGAAAGAATTTCAATCTATTTAAAAAGCTGGATAAGCCGGTCAACCCTGATGCAACATTATCCCTTACATAATCATATGGTTAATCTTACCCTGGTCTGGCATTTTCAGCAGGAGCTCAAGCGATGGCTTTACCACTCCTTCCATGGACACATCGATCTTCCAGAATATGGTCATGGAGGTCCTAAGAAACATACAGCCATTGCTCTTTCTGTATTTCATGCATGTAATCTGAAGAGATGAGTCATGGTCACCAGTGAAAGATACAGGAACTTGTAGTCGCTTGACACTATATATGTGTTTCATGTGCCATCAACAGTTGACAAACATCAGAATTACAGGCTGCAATTTCCATTTTGCTTTCCTAGCTGATGCAACTTACCCGGGCAGTTGAGGACTCCTTATAATCATGAGCTCAGATCTGCATCCCTCTGGAAGGCTGACCACGTCTGGGTACTTCTCCTGCCAAACAAACCGCCTGTTTATTAAAGGAATCAAAATCCCAACAGATTCCATCTGACCCACGGCAACCTGGTTCCAAAACAGTGGCCGATAACTAAACACATACAAACTAAATATGTGTAGAAATTTTACATTTTAGATGATTGCGTAATTGTAAGTGGAAATACATTATTTGCTCCATAACAAGGCAAGAATACATTGAATTCAGTCTGAGACTGCACTGGGAATAAATCACTCAAAAATTTAATAATTTATTCCTCCTCATGTCATTTAAAATGGTTTTCTTTCTCTCTTGTAACACAAAATGTGAATTTTTAAAGAATGTCCAGGCAAGAACATAATGAAATATTCAAGTACAGTCAAAGTGAATGAGAACTATGGTTTTCAGTTTCCAAAATAACCATAAAAGTCTCATAAAATTGGTACATAATTTGACAAATTGCTTTTGTTCCTATTTTGTAAGTTGCTTTAGATAAATATCGCCTGCTAAAAGCATGAACGTTAATGTCAATTCAAAGAGTCTTCTGGAGAATATGATATTTTATGTAAGAAACAGACCCCCAAAATAAAATTTTCTTTGTTAATTTTATCACTGTAATGAGCTTTTTACTGTTGTGACTGAATCATTGAGACAATAACTTGAACCGGTTCAACCTAATCAACCATTCAGACTAGTTTTGTAAACCAGATTCAATTATATTGAAAAAGAATCTGGAATATTCCACAGAAATACACAGACTTTTACAACATCTGTATTTTTAGGTGAACTATCCCTTTAATATATCAAGTGTTTTTTAATAATTAGTGAACTGAAGACATTTAATAGTCTTACCTTCAGGACTTCGAACCACAGAAGAGAAGATTGAATACACAGAACCATTTCATGCTGACGGTAAATAATAAAATAAAAGAAGAGAAATGTTTCCATCTCTCTGTCTTTGGTAGAAACCACTAAATACAGTTAGAAATTATACCCTTACTTACCCTGTCCCTTAATTACATATTAAAACATGTAATAACACTCTGTATGTGTTTTAATAAGTAATTAAGACATCTAATTAAACTACTCTTAAATTTAACTCCTCATTTGTCTGCATTTCAACTAGCTAATTAAAATCATATAATAATAATTCACACCATGTTCACACAATCAACCAGGGGTGCGTTTCCCAAAACCATAATTGCAAAGTTAGCAACTTGGTTGG
>NW_020525195.1:0-57139 GCF_003368295.1 Carassius auratus | reverse complement strand
TGTGTATTATTCTTTAAGATAAGCATTGTCAAAGCCTATGACTGTTATATTAAGCTCCAACAGTGCCGTCCTTGTCATCATTGATCTCACAATTGATCGTTTGTTCTTCGCACAAAAGGATTTGACATTAGACCATAAAACTGTCAAGTATCGGTGATATGTGGCACAGTGACACTCAAACAAGCATGCAAACTGAATGTTGACACAACCCTGGGGATGACTTATCTGGAATGATAGTGCAGAGAAGGGCATTCGGCTTCCAAATGTGCCTAAATATACACACGCGCACACACACACACACACACACACAGAGATCTGAAAACATCATAAAAAAATGAACAACGTTTCGAAGAAACATCACATTTGGTCTCTACAGTATATCTCCATATATTGGATATTCAACAATCCGCTTTTGGTAGCCTTTTTGTTTCTCTCTTTGTTTTTGTTTTATTTTGTTTTGTTTTTATCTTACCTCGTAAGCAAAATATATAAGAGCAATCCAGGCAAAGAATCCCTAACCTCTTTTTCCTGCAGCGTATCATCAGTCATTTTTGATGATGCTGTTGCCTCTGTGTCCCTGCAGAGCCCAGTTGGCACAAAATGACGGCAAAAACTACAATTCCGCTGCTCTTCAGAAGATCACTGGGGCTTTATTTACAGGTTTTACGTGTTGCAGAAGATGACCTGTGCCTGTCCGATATTGTGTTTTTCATACAAGAACCTCAATGACGACTCCTATGAAAACAAATTGCGCTATTTTCAGGCAAATGTAGGGTTTAGTAGCTTCATCTCTCCAAAAATGTATAATACAGTCTGAAGGGTAAGAACTGAATTTCCACTATAACACTTCCTGAACATCGTCATGTCATCTCATGGTCTCATTCTGATGACAGTACCACATCATTATAGATCCTAAGTTAGACTGTGGATGGATGTCTCGTCTTGACATGCGGATGCACGGCGAGTCTTAGGGCTGCAGCGAGTCAGCATGGAGATCTGTGTGCTGAAGTTGTTGCCATTGCTGCCCATGGATGGGTGCTGGTATTTGGTGTCAGGACCCAGAAACCTTTCGAGGTGCCATCGCCTCCATTTCCTCTTGATCTCTGCTTGGACCTTAGGGAAGGATGAAATCCATTCTAATCAACTGGTGATGGATAAAACATTCTCACTCTACAGTTTTATACAAAAGCTCTACAAGGTACATTAAAAAGGTTAGTTCACCCAAAAATGAAAATTCTGTCATTAATTACTCACCCTCATGTCCTGAACACAAGTTAAGATATTTTTGAGGAACTGAGAGCTTTCTGACCCTGCATAGACAGCACCACAACTGACAGTTCAAGTCCCAGAAAGGTAATAAGGACATCATGTGTCATTAGTTGTGGTACTGTTGTGACCGCACGTAAAAGACTTACACAAAGAGAAGAAATTATTGAATAAAGTAATTATTTTTGTGTTCTTTGCACACAAATTATTTTGGTATCTTCCAACAATTATTGTTGAACCACTAATATATTTACTACCTTTCTGGGCTTTGAATGCAGTAGTTACGCTGCAGTCCATGCAGGGTCAGAAAGTTCTTGGATTTCATCAAAAATATCTTAATATTTGAACATAATTTGTGTTACAAATATGAATGGTATGTCAACTAAAGGGTAATTAATGACAGAATTTTCATTTTTGAGTGAACTATGTCTTTAAGAAACTCAGTAAATTAAGGAGCATTACAGAAGTAAAACAGTTGCAACTGGGTTTTAAACAACACCTGGCTCATTGGAAATACCTGACTCTATACATTTCTGTAAAACTCGAAGTATGCATTGTTTTTTTTTGCTACACAATTTGTTAGGCACTTTAAGCGACTTAATTATTACCCCATTGCAAATTAAGGTTTATTAAAAACCCCAGTGTTATGACAAAAACATGCTTTCTTTGCAAAATTACATTGTATTTGCTTGTAGCACATTTCACAGCACTTTAAAAGTGAAATCTCTAGTGACTGGTGGTACATAGTTTTTTAAATCTGATTGGCTGGCTAATGTTTTTATTGTTGATCAGCTGGAGAAAAAAGTTTTAAAGTGATTTCCAATTATCACAAAGGAGATTATTTCACAAAGGAGGCTGTTATTGTTCTGGTGGTGTTATGAACTAAATTTTGACTGATTTTGGAAACTATAACTTTATTGTTATTTTTAGAGCTATCCCCTTTGATGTAAATAGGCCTCAAAGGGAGGGTCTAATGCTATTTCATGCATGTTGAAATTGTATGTAGAATTTAGAAATGAAATTTGTATGTAGAAATTGTTGTGTGTAGAAATGAAAATGGATGTAGAACTGAGTATTTCTGTGTAAACTCCTTCCGGGTTGAATAGGTTCCGGAAAGTTTTTTTTGATCATGGCTCTTCATGATGTCATGAAGGGTGGAACTCCTTATATGGGCACTTCTCCCGGAAGAGTGCACACATAACGACCGGAGCGAGAGCAAGAGCAAACATTGCAAGTGCAATGATGTACCAGGCGAGTTATATGGCAAGTTTACTGCTCCAGAAAAGCCATAAATATGGAGCTGCTTGTGTGATACAAACATCAAAATGTATTAGTTTATAAATTATGCACTATTGTTAAAGTGTTTTAATATAGGAACATAGAATTGTGTAAGGAACTGCTTGAAAATAAGTCTTTATTAATCAATAAATTGCCACTGTAATTATAATTTGTGTGAAAAGTAACAAAAGTTGTTGTTTTACTGCCTCTAGTGTAGGGCTGTGCAATTAATCGCATACGATTGTCATGTGCATCTCTTCACTAAAGCTGGTTCCATGATCAGTAGTAAATCACCATCACATACTTTCAGATGGAGCGACTTTACTGACAAGATGCGCATAACATGCGATTTTATTGCATTCTATTGTTTTCAAATGAAAAGTGCAGTGAAATGTATTTCAGGTTTGGCACAAATGTAGTCACTGAATTCCAGTGAGCCTGGGTTGTCTTTAATGGTAAAACAGGATCATTTTACTAATAGATATCAATTTGTGTACAAGTTGTTCATTTGTGGTGCACAAACAAAACATGTCAGATTATTTGAATGCACCTGGAAAAAAAGTTTGCACCTGTGACCCTTTTATTTAATCTGTTCAAGCAAAAAAGCCCCAAGATGCTGTGGACATCAATGCATATATCAAAGTAATAGGCCTCCTCTGCCAGTATATCTAGGGCTATTTATAGCCTATATGAGCTAGAAGAATCTAAGCCAATTACAGGCTTCCAGGGCTTTAGCTTTTTGCTAGAGAAATTGAATGAAACTTCAATATTAGGAAGTGGTTTCTGATCAGTTGTGACTGAGTGCACCTAAAGATTCTGTCTATCTATCCATTCATCCATCCATGCCTTACCTCTCCATTCAGGAAACAGTAGAGTACAGCAACCACAAAACCCTGTTAAAACAAGGGAAAGCAACTTACTGATACTGTATCTCACTGTAGGTACGTTAAAAGCATTACACATGGGAATGACAATCTGCTAAATGCCTAGATATTCCTACCAGTCTGTCTAGTATGACTGTGGCGTAAAATATTTGGGCTGGTGAGTCCTGTAGCAGATATACTGTAAGAATATTTAACTAACAGGGACAAAACCATCCTAAATTCATGCCAGTCATTCTGGCGGCTCTGCCTAACTTTTTTGTCCCAAGGGCTATTTTTATTAAAACGAATAGATTTTTTTCTTTTGTTGCATAAAGGTCACATTTAAAACTGTATTGAAATGTTCTATCATGCCTTCATCATTTTTTCCTTCTTTTTTCTTTTTTTTTTATGATTTTGTTGCTTTACTCTTTTCCCAGACCCAGCTAATTAATATTCACATTATAGGGAATTGTTTTTTCCCCCATAATTAATTTAATAATAAATAATTTACATAGTTAATGTATAGAAATGGTTTCAATAGATATTCAAAATTCTGACTTTGACAACAGTTGTGGCAACAGTTTTTTTTTAATAAAGATTTTGAAAAGTTAATGTATTTATCTAGTGAGGAGAACCATAAAATACAATTCAGTTCAATTTGTTAACATTAGCTAACTGCATTATTAAATAAAATTAAAGATTAATAAATACTGCAACAAATGATTTCCCCATTGTTATGTAATGCTAAGACAAAAACAAAGGAGTAAACATTGAAAAAAAATAATAATAATTACATTTTTTTTACCCATTTCCTTTAAACACAGTTCATGATTTGCAAATTGGAGGAAATGTCCATTAAACTGGATAATGTGAAAAGTGTTTATAAGGGTTTATTTCCTAAACATCCACAGGGCAAAAGTGGCCACAGTTGAAGCAACACTCAATTATGGCATTAAAAAAACAATGGCCAATAGCTAAAGTGTGCAAGACAGAGATTCTTGATGAAGACTGTTCGAGGAGCCCTGAGCAGTTCTACCAGACATCATTAAACTATTCTGCTATCTGAACAACAGTGCTACGATTAGCCTGAGAGCATTTCCTGTCACTGGCAACTATTGATATTTGGGCTCTACTCTTTGTTTTCACAGCTAGTTTGAGTGATTAAATCCTCAGACGCACCTGAAATGACCCAAGAATGAGGTCAAACACGAGCCTTAGCTCAGTTTTTATGTTCTCAGGAATGAAAGCGAATATGATGAAGTTTATCCCAAAGAGTGGAATCAACAAAAGTGTGGATTTTGCCAGCCTCCTATAGAAAAGAAGAAGAAAAAATGACAGATGAACAGATTTATGGGATACTTTCCTGTCATGCACACAGCGCAGGGCAGAGAATGATATCATTACTAGGTATTATCAAAAAGCATACTGGAATAACAACATTATTTATGCTGGATAGAAAATTGCAGGTGCTTAAGAATTGAGTCTTGTTTTGTGCGAACTGCATAGTGGAGAGCTACTTAAGGACAAAGGACATTAAATCATCGAAAGAGGGGCAGAGAGAGCCAGTGACATTTTAGATGATGAGATTGCACTGCAGTGGGTTCTCACTCGCTGCTGGAGAGGCCAGCTAAAATATCCCCATATTTTATGCCCATGTTAAAATTACATAAGCTAAAATGTTTCTCATGTAACTCCAGTCCCCATCCTACCAAAAAGACCAGAATAGCTGGTCTACAGAAGAAGTTGTGATTTAGATGCTGGTGTTCCTGTCAGATCTCTTTAACCAACAAGACTCCCTTGACCTACTAGACTTCATTTTCTGCTGGTTTTGCTGAATAGCCGAAGGCTGGTCTGCCGACTAGAGCAGAACTTTCAAGCTTTAACCAATTTGGACCAACATTTAAATGGAAAGTTCACCTAAAAATGTAAAAACCACCCGTGAAAGATTTATAAATAACTTGCTTTCCATTCTTTTCCATTTAATTACAATTAATGTTAACTTCAAGCTTCAAAAAGAATGCAAAAAAGCATTATGATAAGTAGTCATATGACTCATTTGCTAATCTGAAGTCAAATGATAACTTAAGAGTCAGGAAAAGTAAATTTTCAGAAATTTAAGTCGCTGTTGCAGTCACAGGTAATCTCCTTTGCTGCAGTTCTCGAATCTCATTCACATTTTGCAAGATGTCTCACACTAGGTTAACATCTCATTTGAAAGAGTAAAATCTCCTGTCGTGCTGCACAGAAGAGAATTAGTCTTGAGTTCGGAGTGAGATGAGGGTGCGCAAACGATGTCAGAATTTTTTGTTTGAAATATGCCTTTAAATTTCAAGCCGGTCCTCTCAGCAGGGTGTAGAGATTAAAGTGTACAAATTACAGAATTAACCTTATTTGAATGCAAAAATCTGTTTAAATGGGGTCCAAATACTTACGAGTATTGGTTTGATTCATTTCTCCCAATGTCAGGACAGTTGATCTTCTGCCGCAGTATCCGGATGATACAAATGAAGAGGATAAAGTTCATCTGTTGTTGGTGACAAACAACAAAATAACAGGTGTTTTTAGTTCGAAGAGTTTCTTTTTTCATGACAAATTACTGAAATCACTGAGGGGTCATATAGCCAGTGGATCCAAAGCACAGTGTTTATATGTCTCAGAGAAAGCAGGGACTGGCATCTATTAGCAAAAGTACAGAACAAAACTACCTCCTTAAGATGGCAGCGAGACAGAGCATGTAAGCATGTTGGAGTGGGGGAGGATGAGAAGTGTTTCAGTTTTCTGACCTACCATAGTAAATCCCCAACACAGTAAATAAATCTGCATAAACATTCCACTAGATTGACAGATTTTTGTCTCTGTCAATCTCTCTCAAGTGCATCTTTCCTCCCTTTAAATCTCTCAAAAGAAAAGCCACGAAGAGCTTCTAAGAGTGTTTTTCACACCTTTCAGCCCTTATTGATATTTCATGTATATAATAAATCCCTAGAGAGATAACATCGCCTAGCACATACGTCAACAGTTTTGTGTGTTACTGACATCCTAACACTCATATTGTAGGCTAAGGTTTATACAACAAGCAGACAATTCTTATTCTTAGATTATATAATCTAAGAATAAAAATGTATTAAAATATATAGAAAAACTTAAATAAATGCATGTCTTTTATTTTATAAAGCATTATAATTTAATTCTAAAATACATAAAACATGCACTAATTATATATAAAACTAAAATTGATATATCATTAATATACAACTGATGTGTATATATATATATATATATATATATATATATATATATATATATATATATATGTATATATATGTGTGTGTGTGTGTGTATATATATATATATATATATATATATATATATATATATATATATATATATATAAATAATAAATTATGAAATTAAGAAAAAAGAAAGCACTAAATATATAATATAGAATGAATTTGTGGGTGTACTGTGTCCCTTGTAAAATGCATACTATATACAAGGGACACAGGGTTTTTAGGTATTGTAACTGGACACCATTTCTTTAATGTTTACGCTAGCAGTCAGTGAAGATTAATGAGATGTGTCCTTAAATTGATAGTATTGTCAGGAAAGGCCAGACTTAACTGGGGCTTCTGCAATTTATTGAACGAATAACTGACATAATAACAAAGACATTTCTCAGAAAAAATAAGGAATAAATTGCATACATTTTTCACAGGTTAGACAGGGGAATCTAGTCGGGCATACCAAATGTAACCAGAAATCATAATGTACAAAAACAAATTTCTATAATCATAGTAATGGTGACATAACAGATACTCTAGGAGTGAAAGGACATCTCACCAAAATTGAAGCTAATATCGGGGTTTTTATAATCCACCAGAATGGGTCGGTATTTTCTATTATATCCCAGCACCTGGAAAATATGACAAATAAATGTAATGTATAAATTTTTGCTTGCAATGACTAAGTATTTATGTCTTGGTTTTTACATAAAATCACTGAAGGCTTTGACTGCGTTAAGCTTACCCGACATCATTGAAATAAGCTTTGGCAAAGCTCCAAGCCATGATGAAAATCATTGGACCTCCTGTAGTGAGGTGAAATGAGAATGTATTTCGATCAGTACATCAGCAGTTGCTGTTTTACATGGCTCGCTAACATAATCATTATGTCAAATGTTAACAAAAGCAGGTTAATAAAGAAACAGATGCACATATGACACCTACCCCAACCAATCAGAATGTACCACCAGAAGTACTTCCTCTCTGAGAAGAAGGAGACAGCCAACAGCGCATGAAGGTACAGACCTTCGACTAGCAGCCAGAAGAAGCTTGCCATAATGCAATACTGGAAAAAGACAATCACAGCTTTGCAGCCAACCTGAAAATCAAAGACGGAGGGAATGAGAATGGCTCTTAGAATTCATTCCCACCCTTGAGTGCTCTGAGAAGTAGGGACATCCTGACATTTACCACATCGATGAAAAACAAATTGTAACCTGCTGCAGTGCAGCCACTGTTTATGCAAATGTTTTCCACAAACGTGACAACCGTTTTGAATACAGCTGCAACAATGATGATTTCGGATTTCTCAGTGGTTCCTAAACCTGGTCCTGGAGGCACCCCAACACTGCACATTTTGCATGTCTCCTTAAACACCTGATTCAGGTCATCAGCTCACTAGTATAGACTTAAATACCTGAAATCGGTGTGTCGGAGAAAGGAGACATGCAAAATGTGCAGTTTTGGGGTGCCTCCAGGACCAAGGCTGGGAAACACTGGGATATCTCATTCTAAAGAAATCACCTCTTCATTTAGTAAAACCAATTAAATAACTACATTGTACATATATTATGTACTATCATTGTGTGTGTGTATAAAATTACAATACATAATACATATCTAAGAAGTTCAAAGTAAAGGAAAATATGGCTTTTCATTAGTAAAAATAATTGAATATATATATATATATATATATATATATTATTATTATTATTATTATTTTTTTTTTTTACTGTATGTATACATACATACTATAGTATTGTATAGTATAGTATATATATTACAAACCCTAATCACTGTAGGTAATTATGCATATGTCACGTATTGCCTAGCTAGTGCTTGCCTTTTTTGTTTCTTTGACTTCCAAAATAGCAATTCAAGCACTGGTGATAGGCTTTCATGAAAGCAGTGGTTTATTTGGGTAGAACCAGTGGGAGGTTGAGAGGAGTTTGTTCAGGGAGGACAGTGAGACATGGCAGGCAGACTGCAGGGCAATGAAATCAGACAGGAGGGTGTAAGTGGCTGAAGGTGAAAAGGAAAAACAGAGCAAAGATCCAGCATCACGCTGAAAATGCCATGTCCTCCTGCTCAAGAGCAGAATGAATTAATGATGACTACTAACCTCTGACTGTTCAATACAAACAAAACCTTCATGCTGAGAACTGTGGATGTGGTGCTGCACAACGGT
The DNA here is from genome assembly GCF_003368295.1 of Carassius auratus. Lineage (NCBI taxonomy): Eukaryota > Metazoa > Chordata > Actinopteri > Cypriniformes > Cyprinidae > Carassius > Carassius auratus. The sequence goes on along the minus strand of NW_020525195.1, from coordinate 48,263 downwards.
TTTAACACAGTTAATGAGCTGTGATGCTCATGTCAATACAACTACAATATAGGAATGGACATGATGGTCCACTAGTTTGAAACAGAACTTGCTAAAGATAAACAAGTCGAGCAGTTGTTAAGACACCCACCTTGATTTTGAAAGTATGTCGTTTTGCACGTAACAATAAAACTAAAATTTTTCTAAAAATACTTCTTTGAGCTCCTTGATCCAGGGATCAAAGATTCTCAAGATTCACACATCTAAAACCCCGTTCCTCTCTGCAACATGCTCAAAATGAGAGCGCATGCCTTACAGACAGGAGAAAAGAATTGAGTGGATGAAGCAATCGACAGCTTAGACAGCAGAAGGCACTGAATGATGCTTTCGGCTTTCGGGCGTGTAAAATGAGGCAGCGCAGGATGAATGGATCCGACTCATAGTTTTAATGTGCACAAATCATCCCAAATTACCCTGAGAGCCGCAGCCTTTTGCTCAGGGCATGCAATCCCTGAAATAGATAGAAAGCTTTTGCTGCAGGCTCGACCACACAAATGGCTAACAAACACCTTCTGCTGAGGCAAACCTCTCAACAGCTTTTTATCATGCATTTATTATGTATCATAGATAAAACCACTGCAACTAATTCTTTTTATAAAGCTGTTTTCTGGCAATCAGTCATTCTGCCTTTTCCCATGGGTCTACTGTTATTTAAAGGTGAGAATAACGTTAATAAGGCAGCTTGACACATAACCTGGCTGCGAATATTTACTGATTCCAAAGAAGATTAGTAATACTTCACATGCAGATGAAGTCTTTAAAAGAGTCTGATGTAAAAATTTTATGGAGCACTTTTTAACTCCTAGAAAAATGTCTCTGATAAAGACTCAGAAAAAAATAAAATAAAATCACAGACAGAAAAAAAAATGGTGTAAGCCATTGAAAAAAATAATGGAGAAGATGTAATGGATCCATAAAAGGCTGCCCTTGCAAAGAGTTTTGAAAGAGGAACCTGTGGCTTGCCTATTATAATATCTTGTTTGCTTAGCCTACAATGCTTGAAAGCTTGCTTGTAATTTTGGCAAGAGAAATAAAACAACAATATAACTTTATGATCACAAATGTGACCCTGGACCACAAAATGAGTCTTAAGTGTCAAATGAAATGTATACATCATCTGAAAGCTGAATAAATAAACTTTCCATTGATGTATGGTTTATTAGGATTGGACAATATTTGGCCGAGATACAACTATTTGAAACTCTGGAATCTTAGGGTGCAAAAAAAATCAAAATACTGAGAAAATCACCTTTGAATTTGCCCAAATGAATTCATAGCAATGCATAATACTAATTAAAAATTATACTTTATATCTCACTTACAGTATAACAAATTTTTTAATCATGACTATTAATTATTTCTCACAGTTGCTTTGTCAAATCATAATGTGACTATTCAACTTCATTGTCTACTCTAAGGTGGAAAAGGCTTTGTCATGTTATAGATTGATTGATTGATTGATTGATTGATTGATTGTGTTCATAAAATAGTCACAAGTCTGGTGTGACACAATTTTCAGCAAATAACTTGTGAAAAGAATGTCTCCAGTAGACTGCCCACATTTCAACATGAGCTTCCTTTGTGCCACAGTGTTTTACTTTCACTTTAAAATCACTTTAAAAAAAGTACATTTTAACAATGCAAATAATCTTATGATAATCAGAAGTTGTGTTTAAAATCCAGCTATTTTAAAATTCTAAAGAGTCAAAAGCAATGCTTGAAAGTGCATTTCACTTCTGAAGATTCCACAGATGGCCTTGATCTATAGCAAAGTGCAGACATTGACAGACACTAGATCTGAACACTGGATACATGTTACAGCATACACACTCCATACACTGTGATAAGAAGCCATGTTTTCATTGAGAGCTTTAAGCTCCTTTGTCAAATTCAGTCAATATTCATCTCAACAGCTGAGTCATTTCAGAAAACGTCATGATTATTGCCACATCCCTGCTAAATACTGTGAAACTGATCTCTCTTATTTTAATAGAATACTAAACAGCTAAAACCAGCATGGATTGTCCAGGCTTAGATGGAAACCTGCAAAATGTATCTGTTTTTTTACTACTTTTACTAGTTTGGATGTTTTATTTGTATGGTCCAATTTTAAAGGGGTCATTTGACATTGCTAAAAAGAATATTATTTTGTGTCTTTGGTGTAATGCAATGTGTTTGTGCGGTTTAAGGTTAAAAAAACACATTATTTTCCACATCGTTCTTAAAACTGATGGTTTATTAATTAACTGCATGGAGACAACGAGTTGCATTTCTGAGTGTTTTTCTCTGGGCAAAATAATGAAATTCTTACCAAAACAAAATAGAATCTGTACAAAATATAGTTTGTCAGGCGGCATAGTACGGCCATATACAAAAGATGTTAAATGCCCGCTCTCAGCTGTAAATTCGTCATAATGTAGGTAAGTCACAATAGCAACGCATCAGCGTTGAAAAATTGCTGGTGTGATAATCTGTGATAATATATATATATTGTAATGCGCTCCAAAGTTCACGGAAAAAAGAGACAGCAGAAATACGTTTTCTTTATTTTACAAAAGCTTTATAGTTTTTAATGATGTTTTGCTTCTGTCTGTACTACCATAAATTCCAGATTAACAGTTGGGTGCCTCACACGCACACACCATTTTTTTTTTCTAATTTGACATTGCAGCCTGTTCATTACCAAAATAAAAAACAGTTAAAGAAAAATAAACAGTTACACTGCTGGTGTCAGTTACAAATTAAACGTTTAAAAAAATCTAAATGTGAAATCGACTGGCAAAAACTGGTTCTTGAATTCTAAGATTATAATCTTTAGACAGACACCAACTTTTTCTGCCAACTGCAAATAGTGACTCAGCGCAACTGGAACAGATACTGCTGACTGGGCACATTCTGTTGTCAAGACCAAATTCCATTCATAATCGGCCTGACAGTCGTGTAGTGTGTTCTCGGCTTTACTTGCATGGTCTAATTTTAAATTTGTTGCTGTCACTCTTTTACTTTGCTGTTTTTGTCACTATTTGTCACTTTTGTCACTACGTTATGCTCATAGATGTTTAACAGCAGACATAACAGTCAAGAGGCCCAAGACCAGCGAGTATGAAAAAATGTAAACGTGATCAGCTGGGATAGACTGTATTTATGCTGATTACTAACACTGCTAGATAAATGCTTGGTTTGCTGTGTGTGGATGTCTAATGGTTTGCTAATTAATACTATTACAGACTCCTAAGGGATTTATTTAAAATTAAATAAATAGACTGTGCAATAATAAACTTACAGAACCAGTGGAGCAGTTGTCAGTCTCTTCAATAGCATCGTAAAGCACGGCATCTTTTACAAAGACGGCGATGGCTTTCAGAATGAAGGACACAAACAGGTGCATGTGGATGTAGTTCCGCGTGCAGTGGAGTTTCCTGAGGGAATACAAGGAATACAATCAGCCATGCTCATGAACTGAATCTAAAATATGTTAAGCCTGATTGAGAAGTCCCCTGCCCCCTAATTACACCCTGTCCTTGGAACTAATAACAGAAAAAATGACAGCTAATTACACCACAAATGAAATCCTAATTGAGCTTTCTGGTCTGTGTAAGAGGTTTGTTAAACAGATAATTTGCTCCATTGTGTTGTTGTCAATTTCACATGCATTTCTACTTTCAGTAAACATGGGAATACACAAAATCTGATTCAAAATTCAAGGCAGCTGCTCATTTTATGTCCGACATGCTTATTTAATATTATCAAGCTATGGCAGGCAGTCAAAATACTGATTGTACCAAGTCTACTCTGTAGAAGAAAGAAAGTCTTACGGGTTTAGATCAACATGAGAGTGAATAAATAATGGCATAATTTTCATTTTATGGATATACTATACTTTTAAGAAGACATTCACAGCTGCTTTATGCATAATGCAAGTGTTCTTAAAACAGAGAGAGTTTATTGTTTATTATGAGTTTATTGTTTATTAGAGTTTATTATATTGTTTATAATGTCCATACCTCGCACTTGTTAAAATTACAAATGACCTGCTTCTTGCATCAGATCAAGGCTGCATCTAATTTCTAGTTTTACTTGATCTTAGTGCTGCGTTTGACACCATAGATCATGACATACTCATAGATCAATTACAAACCTATACAGGTATTCAAGGGCAGTCTCTAAGATGGTTTAGATCCTACCTGTCCGATCACTACCATTTTGTTTATTTAAATGGGGAGTCATCTCATTTATCACCAGTAAAATATGGCATGCCACAAGGATCCTTCCTAGGTCCCCTTCTATTTTCAATATACATGTTGTCCCTTGGTAATATTTTTAGAGAATACGCAATTAGCTTCCACTGTTATGCTGATGATACTCAGCTATATATCTCAATGAGACCAGATTCAACTTCTAAATTATCTAAGCTAACACTGTGTGTTAAAAATGTAAAAGATTGGATGACCAATCATTTTCTCCAATTACATTTGTATAAGAGAGAGATATTAATTATTGGACCAAAAAACACTACACAGAATCTTGTAGATTACAATCTGCAACTAGACAGATGTACTGTTACTTCCTCTACAGTCAAAAATCTGGGTGTTATATTAGACAGCAACTTGTCTTTTTAAAATCATTTTCCCATGTTACAAAAAACTGCATTCTTCCATCTTAGAAACATTGCCAAGCTACGAAACATGTTACCTGTTTCAGATGCAGAAAAGCTAGTTCATGCATTCATGACCTCTAGACTGGACTATTGTAATGCACTTCTAGGTGGTTGTCCTGCATCTTCAATAAACAAGCAGCAGCTAGAAAATATGATCATATTACCCCAATTTTACAGTCTCTGAACCTAACTAGCCTTCTACCACGTTACAATCCATCAAGCTCCCTAAGGTCACAAAACGCTGGACTTTTGGTAGTTCCTAGGATAGCAAACAAAGTCCACTAAAGGAGGTAGAGCTTTTTCACATTTTTCACATATATTTTACAAAATATAAAAATTGTATGTAAAATATTTCCTTGGCCACAAATGTAATTTAATAATACAAACTATAGTAGTATATACTGTTCATAATACTAAAAGGACGTTGGATTGACAACATGTTATTTCCAGCATTCTCAAAACACAATCCAAGGAAAAAAAATTGTGTCATTGTTTCTTTAAACAAATATTCTAGATTCAAAACAAAATAGATTTTGTATGCAAGTGCATAACTGTAGATTTTTGCCTGTAGATTGTTGCTGTTCATCAGCATGTGACGCATGCTTTCTATAGTTTAACATTGATTGAACCATTACAAATAGGATATATTAAATACAGTTATTGAAGTTTTATATCGTTGCAATTCTCATTGCATTACATTGCAATTCTCCGGAACTGACTATAACTTAAAAACTTTTGAGTTAAAGATGAAATCCCTGTGTTTCCTTTAACCTAGTACTCATGCACAGCTATATCGTCTTTGTTTTGCTCATTTCATATGCTGTGATCTGACACTATCAGCATGATTTTACAGGCCTATGTTGCGTCTCTAGTGTGTGGCCATCTGCAGGATCACCTTGACATACCGCTGACTGATTTGGACACTATTACATTTTTACCAAGTGTTTCTTGGTAAGGGCAAAATTTAATTAGACCACAGACTGTGTTTCCACCAAGCAAAGACAACTTGTGACCTGAGTCATTCAGTGGAGTGGGAGCAAGTGTTAAAACCGGCAATAATAACCTGAGGTGTGATCAGGTCTTCAGCCCCTGTCAGTCTGAAATCCCACATCAGACTGATATCCTCTCAGTTAAGACTGCTTAAGCCTGCAGCTCGAGTGCAGATAGTGTTAATAGACAGGATTAGGATTGATTACATTGCTAAAGAGCTGAAAATGAGCAGCTTTATCAAGGAGTAGAGCTGCTCTGCCATACTGGTGACACATGAACATAATTACTGATGGAAACGACAGCATTTTTGGTAGGATGTGGATGAGCTTAGAGTTGGTAATCAGAAGGAGAGAGCCGTGAACTATCACAATTGTGCCCATGAGCAAAGCATTTAACTGCAGGATGCTCCAGGGAGGACTGACGCTGTGCAAGTTTACAGCAAAACTTCTGCACTTTTATAGGTCATCCTCTTATGCATTTGGTAAATACATGTAAATCAAATAAGCGAAGATGCCCTTTGTATTGTAGCAGGACCATAAATTATGAGCGATTATGAGTAAGCTAACTCTATAGCAGTTACTATAATGAGCATATCACTCTAATGTGCCATGTCAAAGAAAAATCATCCACCATAAAAGCATCATAAATAGTCTGCTCCACAAATGCGCGCAGTTTAATTCATACATAAATTATATTGCCTAAAACATTTGAACGCTAATTTAGTGTTATTTAAAGGGTTTTAAACCGTGTTTATGGTTCACTACTGGGTTTACATGTGAGCACTAATGCCCACCGGAATGATTCCCTGATGGTGGGGAGTCTTGTTTGGCCAAGATGATACGTGTGTGTTGGAATATACATGTAAGAAAGCTCTTATCTCTGTCATTAGCAAATGGTTAGCAGACCGTTTTGCCTCTGGTGAGCTAGATCAATCACTGTAGTGTCAAAACGGATGCACGTTGTTTGCTGTTTAATCCTCGACAGCTTCAGTGATTCAGTCACTCCATGGCGCCCCATGGTGAATCTGGCTACAACCATGCATGAAACACTGTTTTTCTGTTTTTAAAGCCTGTTAACCATTAGCTTAATCAAAATGACGTCCTTTAATGTGAAGCATTAGTAGGACTCAAACTAAGCCCTATATTTGACAGGAACATTATTTTTTTTTAAAGGCAAAAATTATTAAGGATCAAAAGTGTCTAGAAACATTCAAATGAATTCTGATAAATATTTTAAATTTATATTGTATTAATATTATTACTTATGTTTTAACTTACTTATTATTAAGTGAGAGTGAGACTATTTGTACCCTGTTCTTTGACCCTGTTCATACAGTTGATTTTAATAAAAAATGTAATTACTGCCCTGTCAGTTCATTTCAAAGAGTTGCAAGTTAGGAAGGTACTACTTTTACTTAGAAATAATTGCCATGGATAGAGCTTTATAATTAGTTAAAGCATGTACGATAGCATAAACATGACAAATCTGGACATGCAAAACTAGTTTTGCAAATAATTCACCCCTGCACCATACCAAATACGTGTTAGCATTAGTTTCAACCAACAAATGTAGAATTTCTTACCTGAATATACAAAGTATGACAATGGCAGTGGTGAGAGAGATGAGAGAAACACTGTGCCCGATGGTGTAGCCGATCTTCACCGACCTAAAGAAACTATCCTGCAAAAGAAAAGAAAGAATACGCATTTATTAAATTGCACTGAACAGTTTAATTCTTCTTGAATCTTTAAATTGCACTACTGTTGGTTTGAGGTCAAGATGTGTTTGCTTGAAAGAAAAAAATGAATACTTTTATTCAGCAAGGCCACATTACATTGAAGATTGCAAATTTTAAATAAATACTGTTCTTTTAAACTTTCTATTCATCAAAGTTTCCTGAGAAAAAGGAAAAAAATCATGGTTGACAAAAATAAAAAGCAACTGTATTTTCAAATTTGATATTAATTAAAAATGTTTCTTGAGCAGCAAATCAGCATATTAAAAGATTTCTGAAGGATCATGTTTTCATTGTTCTTTTGATCAAATAAATAAATCCTTGGTGACCACAGATTACTTCTTTCAAAAATATAAAAAAGTGTAATGACTTCAAACTTTTATACAGCGTGGTCGGTATATGATATATCCTGATATTTATATGGTATCATTAAACATGCTTTCTAACAAATCATTCTAAGAAATTAAGAAAATAAATGTTTTGCACTTTATGTGCAAATCTAAATTTTTAACAGCTTACTGCTCTTAGTACGTATGACGACAGTGAGGTAATAACATGCATTCACAACTTTCATAAACACTACATCTCAAAAACAAAACAACCTTGGTATATGACTATGACTCAATGCGCTGCCTTTTTTGTCCACTTATGTTATTCTGAAGTATGAAAAGAGTGATTATTTACTCAAGGCTATCTTTTTTTGTGGTAAGAATGGGTACTGTGCTGTCTCTCCCACGCAATGCTTTGCTAAAAGACTCACCTGCATAGAGCATATTCAAATAACCCCCTCTATAGTCATAAAAACCTGAACTTGGCAAGAAGGAGCATCAGATACTCATCATCAAAAACATACAATTCCTTTTAAGTCCCATGCCCACATATTCATTGTGGGTCTGAGGACTGTGTGTGCTGATTACACATCCTGTTGATGCAAACACATGTTGGGAAAGCTTTCATCAAAGGGCAAAGGTCATTTGCTCTTCACTTAACCACACTTTGCTTAAAAGATCAAGGTGTTTCATGTTACATAACATCTGCTTCAGTGACGGATTATTAGTATGTTTACAAATGCATCAAAATACTGACACCGACATACAACGCTAAATAAAGGAACTATTATGTTTGGACTTGTTCGTTTGCACTAGGCAATAAAAGGCTGACTGAAAAAGCAGGCTAAAAGGTTGACTGAAAAATGGTGAATGTTAAAGCTTTGGTTTTTTGGGTGAGGAACACTCAATATGACATGAGAACGATCGCTTTCTCTGAGCTAAAAGTTCAATACGTCAAGAGTCGGAGCATTTCACTGTTGTATAATGCCAGTGGAGTTGAAAATACTAGTTTGACATAACTTTATTAAGATATTTTGCATGTTTGGTGCTTTCTAAAGTCTCTCAACCACCTTCAGGGATGGTAAAATACATTGAAAAATATGTATTCATTGAATTTACAAAAAAAAATTTTGATTGGTTTAAGTGGTTGCAATCAATTTATTTTAGCTACATTGACATTTCAATATATATCTTTAAATGAAGCAAAAATAAATAGTTTGCAACCACTTACCTTAAAAAAAATCTTTATAATTTTCTTCAGTGTACACTGTAAAAATTTTATAATATACCAACATATTGAAGTAGTAAAATATGCTTTGTACCTCCATAATACACTGAAAACCATTGAAAACACAAGTGGTAATGAGAAAACTATATAAGCAGATTTTTCACAATTTGAGTCAAATAACATTCAACAAAATAAGACATAACATAAAACCCTAATGTACATAACTCATCAAAAAAGTAAGAATAAACAGTTGTGGCATAAGTGAATGTCAATGCACAGCTTTTCTCTGTGAAATATAAGGTTGCTTGTTTTTTTTCACTTTTAAAAACTGTAAATTTAACAGTATATAAACTACTGTTAACCAAGTAACAGATTTTTACAGTAGGATTTTACAGTATTTTACCATTAAAATTACAGATACACAATTTTTTATAGTGTACTTTGTACTTACATCGTCAACAGTGCCATTCAGATTATAGCCACAATGTACTGCGATTTCCATCGGGTCCATCTCAGTCCAGCCATCAGCAGTACAGGTCTTTGAGAGGTTACCTGTGTGAGAAATGTAAAGGTCATTAACCTCAAGATACAGACACTGGCTACTCTATTTAGAAGCTGAATCTGTTTATTGTGCTCTCAGTTTTAAAGGGGTGATATGATGTGATTTTCTAAAAAATGGCTCGTTCTAAAACGTCCCCACATTTATTTATTTTATTTTATTTTTTGCATAACGCCGCCCAAATGTTCAAGCAAAGAAAGAAAGTGTAACTTTTATTCTCTCTTTTGCCGCCACCACCATGTTGTGGAATCGCAATTCATTGCAGAAAAAAACCCTACTTTGTTTGGCCTTCCATGAGAGGACACAACTAGAAATTAGTGGTTAAGTTGTATTTACAATACTGTTCCAGAACAGTTCAACCCAATTATACGGATGTGTGCAGTGCATTTCATGGAGGATGAGGATGTTTCCTGAACCAGTAGCCTACAATGCCTTTGTGGCAAAAAGCCTGTTTCTATAAAGTGGGGCAGTTCCAGCTTTGCAAGGACAGTTTGGCGCTTCTGACTCACAGCCTCTGAGTACGTATTTTATATATAAAGAATTTGCCACTGACTATTCAACCCAAGTTTTGAACTGTGTAAAGTAGCACTTGTTGTTTGTTGTTTCTCCAATGGTTTTATGTTTATGCACCGCAATATGCAATGTGTAAAATGACAGTAAAATAAGTCATTATAATCAGTAATTATGTCCCCAATGGATGCAACAAATGCCTTGTTTGTAATGGGTTTTACTGGTTTGTCAAGGGGCGTAACATTTCCGTCACACTCTTGTATTACACCCAATAATGTTCTTTTTAATGTCAAATATCCCTTTAACTGAAACGCCATGAGTCCTGAGTCAAATGACATTTTTTTAACTAAAGCAGAGAATTACAAGCCACATCAACCCTCTGAGGTGTTTCTTGGCCCTTCTCAATGCACAATGTCACACTGAAAGCATTTCTTGGGTCATACGACCCAGTGTTGGGACTACGTAAAAGTAGTGTAGAAACAATTTTCAATCCGAAATTGGTAGTCAATTTTACCTCTACGAAGAAATGTCAAATTTGAAACAGAAAAACTGAAATGGTATTTTCTTGTAAATCAAACTCTTAAAATTTGAAAAATATTAATTAATTAAATGTATAAAATAAAGTGTAAAGTGTACTTTGAAACTGTTTTTTGAATGAGCTAAAATACATAATATTTATACTTATATGTCTGTTTCCCTGAGGTCTTCTGTGTTGTGACAAAACCTTCAATGTGGTTGAAAAGGTAGTACACTGTAAGTTATGATCAAAATTAATGAACCACATTGAAGGTTTTGTCACAACACAGAAGACCTCAGGGACACTATTAGACAATATTATTTATTAAAGCTGGAATCTAAATGGGGATAGGCAGGCAAACGGGAGATCAACAACACTACTAAAAATAAAAATGAGTCCAAAAAAATTGTGTCCAATTAATTTTGAGAGGATAGGTTATACCACAATCTGACTCATCCCAAAACTTTTTGAATAAGAGCAAGGGAGACATTAGGTGTAGGTATCCCTCGAGGATGATTCATTTAGAGACAGCATTGTCTCACGGTCCACAGAATTTGAAAAATATGATGTATACTTTAGGAGGAAGAACACTTAGTTCCTCCTCAGTGCATTCAAAGCGGGTCCCATGTCACAATGCCACGTATTGATCCAAAACAAACCAATCAATTTCACTCAGGCTTGAATTAAAAAGACTAGGTGAATGAGTTCCCATGTGGTTTCTCTTCAGTGTGTTTTTTATGTCAACGCTAAAAGAAGCTGGTTCATAAATGAACACTGAATAGAGCCATACAACAACGTTCTCAGATGGAAACACTCTATTAAAAAAAAAATACTTTCAAAGGAAAAAATGCCAACAGAAACAACTTAAATGCATCAAATCTACACACAAAGACCACCTGTGTCTGCCCCGACAGAAAGTGACCTTCACCTATATAACAATCATGTCTGCTGCTGAATGAATCATACTCGCGGATACAGTAAAAAACATCTTCCAAAAGATGGAAAGATTTTTGGCCAATTACAAGTTTTTTTTATTTTTACTTTTCCCCCACTAAGATCTTAATGCACGTACTGTAGCAACTCACACTTTGGAATAAATCTGAAGGTGGCAAAAAAAGGGAAATGACAAAAAGTAAAAAAAATTGTTAAAAATGAATTGGCCATTGTTTTGTCTAGTTTTGGCCTCAGACTCATCCTGAGAAGAATCAAGTAAACAACATGAATCTGCTGTATCATTATTATAAAACAAATAAAACAACATTTTGCTGATCTTTTCCACTTTTCTATATTCAGTGCCTATGTCAAAATGGTTCTAAATGGGAAAACATGGACTTCTCTGTTTCTTAAACCTTTAACTCTGACTCAAGAAATAAAATAAAAATGTGTACTATCTCCCCTATAATTACCCAAAGACAACACTTCTGTCATTTATTGTATTGTGTCACTTTAATAAGCGAGTTTTATTGTTCTTTAATAGGTATTGATCTACTCATTCATCATTTGGAAGATGCACCATGCACCATAAAAAGTCAATAATGGTCAATACCAAACAGAGCTGCAGTATGACCAGGCTATAAAAGCAGCACTTCACTGGTACTGTAAGTGAAGGTTTCTGTGTCTGCAAGTTAACTGGTTGAATGGTTCATTAAGAAAATAGACCAAAATGAATTAATTGAAGGAAAGCACAAACATTAAATTAATCAACAGGTTAATCAGCTAACGCAGTTTTTAATGAAATGATTGAGAAGTTTTAGCATTAACTTGTGATTAACATCAATTTCTGTATCTGTTACTTACAGTTATACAGTTCACAAAAGGAATAAGACAGCAGCCTGATAAATTATGGATCAGTAAAAGTGAAGCTATTGTAAGACACAGAATAGAACTCAGAGAAAATGTATATATATATATATATATATACACCCACATGAAAAACAACATTTTATGCTTGATTTGAATAAATTATAACATAAATAATGAAAGGTACAATGCTTATCAAGCAGGATTAAGATTATTTTTCACTCGCTATAGACTAATCCATTTTATAGCTGATGCTACTCCCTGCTTTATCTGATATGCATATTGTTATGATTATCAGAAAGACATAGATTAAAATCAGCTAAATTTTATACACTGCATTTATACAAACATGTTTCTTCAACAAAACCAGCACCTGAAAGCTTGTGTAAATTTATTGAAGGTGATGTTTACTCTTGGCTGTTAGTGTAAGCTTTGTTTGTCATGTAAGGTTGACGCCAACACTCACACATTAATCAACGTGTGCAAACACCCACGTGCAATATATCCATCCTCACACATTATTCCAATGGACCTCCGGCTTTGTCAAAAGCCACAGAGATCCCATAAAGCAAATCCAGAATGCCACATTAATCCTTGGTATTAAACAACGGACAGACTTTCATCATTCTGAAAAGCATTATCTGTCCTTTCCCATTCAAGAGAGAGCCTTGTACTGTGCTTTAACTGAAAATCCATCAGAAATGCGAGGGACTTAAGTAAAAGAAATTGCTCTTAAGTGGTATTTCACCATCAGCACTGGAACAGTATGGTTCATTTGCGACAGTGCCATTTGAAATGAACTATACAGGATGTTGGACTATATTAAGCTTTCCAATCATAGCTTAAAAATCAAAGTTTCATTTCAAAAGACACTATAGGAAATGGCATAGGAAATAATATATCACCTCACGGGAAGTGGAAATCAAGTCAGCGCTCACTTCAGGCCACCTGAATAGAACAAGAAATCTGGATATAATAAATGTGATTTAAAAAAGGTTTCAATGTTGCACTGACCTTGAACTGTCATCACCTCACATTCATACTGTAAATATACCTGATTACATTTATTATGATATTAATCACTGCAAACATCAAATAGTTATCTAATTTGCTTAATTTTGAAAAATGAATTATACTATAAGGTTGCACTTTATTTCAAGGTTCCCTTAATACAGTGTAGTTATACAAATATAAATATACACAGAGTAATATTAATTTATGACATGTACTTATTAGACTTTGGTTAATTTATTTTTTTGTATTTAAGCATAATTGACTGCTATTAATATAGTACTTTTAACATATGTAACAAAGACACTGTAAAATAAAGTGTAAGCTAATATAACCTTATTTTAATTTAATTGGTCACACTTAAGTATGCCTCAATAAACTCCTTATTTGCTACTTATTAATTCCTTGCATGGTTGTTAAAATTAGGTATGGGGTTGGGTTAAGGGATCTAAAATATGGTCATGCAAAATAAGGCATTAATATGAAATTGAGTGAAGTGACATGACATACAGCCAAGCATGGTGATCTATACTCAGAATTCATGCTCTGCTTTTAACCCATCCAAAGTGCACACACACACACACACAGCAGTGAACACACATACACTCAGAGCAGTGGGCAGCCATTTATGCTGCTGCGCCAAGGGAGCAGTTGGGGGTTCGGTGCCTTGCTCAAAGGCAACTAAGTCGTGGGATTGCCAGCCCGAAACTCGAACCTACAACCTTAGGATTAGGAGTCAATCTCTCTAACCACCAGGCCACGACTTCCCCCTAAGTATGTACTTTATATGTACCAATAAAGCCAATATGCTTATAATAAAATTACAATATATATTTGATTGTTATTTATAGAGTAGTTTACATCATTTTATCTATAACATAAAACTTGATCTGAATCAATCTGACTCAAGTTTGATGCCTTTTCTGGCCATTCCAAATAAACAGATTTTATCAATTGACAGATATCCCCTCCTCAGTGTGTACCAAGCATTTAGGAATCCTGTCAATCAGATTGCAGCTATATTATCCTTGTACTAGATCCAGTGTGGTGAGAATTCATACACATCTCAGTACAGCAGAGCTAAAAGTCTACAAACCAGGGCTCAGACTCTGTTCTTTTTCATTTAACTGAGCTCTGTTGCTAAAAAAAACACTTGCTAATCAAATGATGAGGATCCATCAGAAGGGCTTCAGTTTTTGGCTGTGGGGAGTCATATAAGCAATGGAATGCATGACTGATCCACTTTCAGCGAAAGATCATGGAATATGATTACATTTATATTCAGCTCTCAAATGTGGCCACCTTCACACTCGGCTGCATATGAAACAAGCAGCTTTGCTAGATGATTGAATTAACTAATGCTTTGTGATATATACAATCCCCAGGCACTAAAAAAAAAAGAACATTGAAATACTGTGCCTCATTAATCAAACGTTCATTAATTAAGCAATACTGAAAGGACTGAATGACATAACAAGAGTAAGACTTAAGCCTACACTTTAATTTAACGCTGAGGTTTAGCACCTTCATGAATACTTTGATATATAATAAACCTTACACATTCAGAAGCAGACCATGACTATATATATATATATATGTATATATATATATATATATATATATATATATATATATATATATATATATATATATAAACTACACTTAAAGAGAAAGATAATGCAAAAATTATATTGAAATATCCTATGATTAACCTTTTTTGTTGAATCACTGAAGTTTTAAAAAAGTTTTAAAAACTTTTATGATGTTTTTTTTTAGATTTTACGATTAAAAGTGTAGATCTGGGGAAATGACAAAATCTATAAATAAAAGATATTTTAAAAATTAGCAGAAAATAAAGTGACCTTATTAAAGTGAACTTTACCTAACTTTACCTGTTTGATTTAATAAAAATCAACCCCTGAGAGCCTGCTAGCTAGGAACCACTTTGACCAGAATCATCTACAGTTCCATATTACCATGAATAAGCAGTTAAAAAAATAATAATAAATAAATAAATGAATGAATAAATAAAATCTTACATTATTACAGCTGTTCATTCCTAAAGCATTCAGTGTTCAGTGTGTTCAGAAATAACAGATTGCAATCCAGAACTCCTCACAGCAGATGTGCTCTCTTTTTCAGCCCTCTTTCATCAACGGACCCAAGAAACCTTTTATCCTTCAGCACAGAGGCTGTATTTCCATTATATGGAATGGACATTGGTTTCCATTAGATTGTACCTGATGTGCATTGCACATGGACATTTTTGCAAATCTAGACATATCTACAACATTGCAGACTTTGACTAATGTTACCTAGAGTATTTAATAAGTTAATGTCTGGAATTCAGAAGTCGGAGGCTACTGGTATAAATAAAATGCTTTTATTTTGCCTTTACAAATTATAATGTAAATTATAACAATGAAAATATATTTTACATGTTATTTTTATATTCTTGTTTTAAATTTTTGTAATGTAATTATAAGTGGTGGGCCGTTATCGGCGTTAACATGCTGCGTTAACGTGAGACTCTTATCGGGCGATGAAAAAAATATCGCCGTTAATCTATTCTCAAAGTTGGGTTGGGAGCTGGGTCTATACTAAGCAAGCTATGATGACTTTCACCTTGATATTTTATATAACTGACTCGCTGAGGCCAGCCTAAATAGATGCTCAGGACAGTTGACGGGCCACTGCTGGGCATCGTCATGAAAGCTTATCTTTTTCACATATTTTTAAGCCTTACCGCTTGTCGCTTTAAACATTAAAGCATCCAAACACAAGACACGGAAAAGTTGAACAGAGTAGCTGGTTACTCGCTAGTGATGGGAAGTTCGATTCTTTTCCGCGAACCGGTTCTTTCGGACGGTTCGATTCAATAAACCGGTTGAAAAAACCGGTTCATCGGTTCTTTCACGCTCGACGTAATGACGTCATTGGCGATGACGTAATGGCGTCACGTCTATCAAACATTCAAATATATAAAGTCAGTAATCATAACTTTAGTCAGTTAAAACCTCATAATCATGAAAAGTTTACATTTGAGTTTTGCAACAACACCTAAATACAGTAACAGCAATAATGTGCATATGAGGATTTAAGTCTTGAAGATATAAAGTAAATAAATTAGGTGTCATCAGTGCAGAAACCATGATCCACTTACTAAACATAATCCATTGCGATGTATTTGTTATTAAATTAACTTACGTTTCGCCAGATTGCCCTTCATCCAAGCCCTCAAAATACCCGCTCATAACTACTAGTACAGAATCAGAATCAATCACCAAAAGAATCCCTTCGGTTCAGAGACATGCTGTGAGTCAGTTGGCTTCACGCTGAATCGCGCATGCGCAGTATCATCAGTTCATCGGTTCTCAATTCGGACGCGTCCGACAGAAACAATTCTCGGTTGACTGTACTGATGATCCGAAAACCGATGCAACCGGTTCTTGACTCGAGAACGAGAATCGCTCTAACCGGCACGTGCTGCAGTTCAGTGTCATCAGCTGCTCTACTCGTGTTCATGTTCTGTTTACTACAAAATCAATTTGTGAATGTCATCATATAAATACAGTACAGATATCTCATAAATCATCCCTTATTCCTATTAAACATAAGAGTCTTTAGAGTCTTAATTATTGTCCAACTTCCCTGAAAACACATTTGGCCTATACATTATATACAATATACAGATTGGAAACATTAATCTAAAAAAATTATAAAAAAAAAAAATCAAAATAAAATATAGTTACTTTATCACACTTTCCGATGTTTAACAAAATACTTACAAAATTACACGCATGCGCAGTATCATCAGTTCATCGGTTCTCAATTCGGACGCGTCCGACAGAAACGATTCTCGGTTGAGTGTACTGGTGATCCGAAAACCGAAGCAACCGGTTCTTGACTCGAGAACGAGAATCAGCTCATCGGTTCTCAAATCGGACGCGTCCGACAGAAACGATTCTCGGTTGAGTGTACTGGTGATCCGAACACCGAAGCAACCGGTTCTTGACTCGAGAACGAGAACTGCTCCAGCAGTGGGCGTGTTTGTTCATTATCTGGCTCGGCTCGGTGTTCATCTTCAGTTCGGTCTTCACAGCATTTCATTCAGTGTACTGTTTGAGTAAATGGATTACCCCGGGAAATTGGTTTATTCTGACTCAGAGGGAGTGTCAGTCACGTTAAAAAAGTTAACAGCTTAAGTAATTTGTGGATTTATGCTTATTGGAGACGTGAACCGTTTCAAACGATTCAGTTCGATTTGGTGAACTGGTTCAACCGGTTCACTAAGAAGAACCGGTTAAATTGAACGATTCGTTCACGAATCGGCCATCACTATTACTCGCGCTGTGTTCGGTGCGGAGAGAGAGAGAGACGCGTATCACTGACAGCGACACTGAACCGAGCTCTCTTCTGCAAAGTTCTCCTCGAAGTCCCTCCTGCACCTGAACGAACAAATATAAATCGCAGTTTGAACAAACAAAAAGATGTGAAAGAGCCCAATTCAGTACTCGCGTTGTTCTGGTGTTCAGGGCTCACGCAGAGACAGTCTCAAAACACTTGAACATCGAATTTGTTTCTTTTTGCTCTTGTGCCGACAAATACAAACAAAATATGTCAAAATATCCCCCTTGGAAATTATGCTCGAAAAAACGGTCAGTTATTTCTAAAGTAAAAGTAAACAGTTGAGGAAAAAAATGGGATGTGTATTATATTGGATGCGTTCATCGTCTCTTAAAGTGACCGCACCTAATTTAGCTACTGGCTGCTGTAATGTTAATCCAAGAAAATGAAAATGAAAATCCCTCACTGCTCTTGACTGAATTACTTAGTTTTAACAGTAAAACCAAAAATTATTCAGACACCTGATATATTTTTTTATATATATAGCAAAACTGTAATAATGTGAGAAATGTTGAAGGTGTCTGAATAAATGTAGGTTTGATTGTATATTTCATTTTTACATTGAAGACTATCCAGTGCTATTTTACATTTAATTATTTGGTTTCTGTACCTTGACACCTACAAACTTGAAAAAAACTGAAACATTGTGTAAATAGCACAAATAAATAAAAATAAACTAACATACAAATTAAACAATTTCAAACAGGGCCCACTGGTACAACCTTCACCAGGGGCCCTGCTGACCCCAGCTACGGCCCTGCTCACGCCTGTTTCACACATACTCCGTCTGCAGTGCGAATGCAGTCCGTGTGCGTTACGTATGTGGTGCAGCATGGACTCGATGTGCTTTCACACAGGATGCGTTTGCAGTTCGCTACTCGGTACGTAAACGATCGCTGCACTGCTGCAGACGCAACGCTCCTGGAATGCAACTGGAATCCGTTAACATGGGTGCGTAAAAACATATGCAACGCATACACACTGCAGACGGATTATGTGTGAAACAGGTGTAAGGTTGTTTGCACCTTGTGCAATGTGGAATTAGTTTACAGCTTTTTCAAGCACTTTGTGATGCATTTTGGAAACAGGAGATGAGCCCCTGGTCTAATGCACCACCGAGTATAAAGTGTTTTAATTCTACAATATAAGGTGTAAAAACGTCTAAGTGCTGCCCTCTTCAGGTTGAACGGTGGCTACTGCAGTTGATTTTTCCTATTGGATGTTGGGGTGGCAAGTGACGTAAGCAGTGGCAGGTGACGTAAGCAGTTTCCAGCTCACCACGCCCCTTGGTACGAGCTACCATGCCCCTGGCAGTATAAAACCATCTTGTTCCATCATAATCACTGTAGTGAGTCAGGAGTTTGAATTGCGAGTATTGAAAACGATCAGGAAATACTATTATAGCATCTGTTTAGCATATCAATTATATAGTTATTTAGATCTTCAAGTTAGCATAGATTTATCTGTATTTAGTACAGTGGTCAGGATGGTACGGAGGTGTGTTGCTAGTTGCGACAGCACTGCTGGACTGCATAGTTTTCCAGCAGACATTAAAATTAGGCGCCAGTGATTGCATGCACTTGGCCTGGAAGACCGTGAGTTCCCGCCTAGAGCTGGAGTGTGCAAACTGCATTTTACACGGGATTGCTTCTCCAACGCAATGGAGGTTGAGATGACCACAGCTCGCGCTGAAAAGCGACGCGATGCGGGAGTTAAGACCGCAGTTTGAGCCAGTTGATATAATTGATATAAACAAACACCTCGACATCCTCCACTTCAGATGTAGTAGGTGAGAAAAGTCCTTTACTTCAAATGATGGCTCTGTTGCAAAGCTACTTTACAGTCATTACAGTCACTCTCCATTTTAGCGACTCGGACAGCAGCTGTCAATCAATCCGTCACTGCGGGTCTCAGGTTCACGCCACTCTCGCTCAGCCCCGCCCTAAGTTCGTCCCCTCTATCTCCGCTGTGATCTTCCCACTTTTCAGCATTTTTCAAATATTGTCAGTGGGTGGAGTCAGGCTCTGACCAGGGG
Source organism: Carassius auratus (assembly GCF_003368295.1). Taxonomy (NCBI): domain Eukaryota; kingdom Metazoa; phylum Chordata; class Actinopteri; order Cypriniformes; family Cyprinidae; genus Carassius; species Carassius auratus. The sequence continues at coordinate 28,446 of NW_020525195.1, read as the reverse complement.
TTTAGTTACACTTTAACTACTGAACCTTCTGTTATAATAGGTCATAAGAAAACTGTAGTAACTGGTTCTTGATTTATGTCTTATTAAGATATTAATCAAAAGTTAAAGTGACAAAATTTATAAATTAGTATATAAATATATATATACTTTGCACTAAGACATCCTTTGTATAACAGGTTAATGCAAGTCTGCTGAACTTGGTATGCTGCCAGACTTTGAATGAGTTTAATTAATAGTTTCTGGTGTGATGTGGCTAAGACAGAATTATCAGATAAACAAGTGTGACCTAATGGTAGTACATACTCAATCAATGTGTCTGATTTGCCTTCTAATGAATTAGCCATTCCATCCACTCAAAGCAGCGGTTCTGCATCTAAAATGTAACCCACAGTCGGTAATTGTACTGCATTCTGCAAACAAGTTATTGATGTTGTCGTACACTGATGGCAACATACCATTAAAATGCTGTTTGCTACAGGGGAAAATTGGTTTTATTGTACTTTCTGCCAATTAATGGCTTATTTTAGAGTTATCATTTTCCCAAGCTCATCACTTTGCGTTGAGAAGTGTAATATCAAAGAAACGACTCCAGTGAGTATGTGGGAGTTTAAGATTAGCTTCTGAACAACTTCAGACACTAAAGTGCCTCAAAACTTTTAGTTTTACAGCGTTGTGACAGCCTATGACAGCCCATGACTGAGGCTGACAAAATGACAAAAGACACTCTGCACTTTTCTTCAAGAGTTACTGCTGTTGCTTAATGCCTTGAAGTTCATCAAAGGTTTTGAGGGCGATTTCAACTTACCCTCATGATGATCAGAGAAGTGTCGGAAGTAATTTGGACAAGGAATAACCACATGTTCCCCAACTTTGGCTGATGGCCAGCAAGCAATAATATCCCACATCCCTTTGCAGCCTGGCAAAAGAATAAAGAACAATGCTTAGCATTAACCCAATATTTTATAACTTGTACAAAACTTGTACAAAAACATAAAACATCATAAGGATTAGAGTATAATTATATATTATTTTATTAATTATATATATATATATATATATATATATATATATATATATATATATATATATATATATATATACACACACACACACAGTGGTGCCCAAAATTGTTAGAACACCTGACAGATATGAATATATTGACCTTTTTTGCCTCCAAAGCATGATTTCATTTCATAATGTTCATGACACATGCAGATGGTTGCTCTGAGCACAACAAATAGCAGATGAAGTTAGTTTGTGCTCTCTTTTTTATCCACTTTTAACTTTAATATTTGGTATGTCCATCTTTTGCAGCAATAACAGCAGTACATATATCTGGCAATATACAGTATTTCCTTAGAACTTCAACACTAATGTTATCCCATGCATTCTGCATCTCAAGCCAAGGGCTTTCCTCTGAATGTACAATAGATCTGTCCAGATTATTTTCCAACTCACCCCAAATTTGCAATAGTTTGTTTTATGAGTACTGTAATGGCCAATTCAACAAAAATAACTGAAACTTACAGTCTTTCTGGAATAACATGAAGAAACAGAACAAACTGAGGTGTTTCCAAGATGCTTCAAGAAACCTACCTGCAAAGCTACCTGAAAAACTATGCACAAGTGTACCTAGGGCAAAAGCCGTTTTAAACGCAAAGGATGGTCACCAAATGTTGATTTAATTTAGTTAATAGAAATTAATTGATAAAGAAAATCCATTTATGACATTATTTTTGCTAGCATCCTAATTTTACAGCATTTTTACAAAAGTGCCTAAAACTTTAAACAGTACTGTGGTGTTATAGGTAAGTTTCTTGAAGCATTTTGGAGCAAGTCTGTCTAAATTCGTTCTGTTTCTTCATGTTATTCCAGACAGACTGATGATGATGAGATCTGATCTCTGTGTGGAGCATTGGCTGCTATCAGGCTCCTTGTGCAAACAAAAATCTCACTGGATTATTACAGTTAATGGCAAAATGAATGTCTGAAAATATGAACTAATATTTCCAACTGACACACTACAACAAAAGATAGAAATACCTGACTTAAAACCAATTTTTTTAGCTGGTGAAAATACTAGTGTTCTAATAATTTTGGCCACGACTGTGTAATGATAAATTCATGAGTATGAAAATTAAAATTTAATGTAGCAAATAATTGAAAAGAACATCATTTTGCATTTTTTATATACAGTATGTGTATATGTACTGTATATGTTTATATTTTTACTTTTTTGTCATTTTCTTTTACAAAAACTGTATACATACTGTATGTATTCTAGCATTTATTTGCTACATTAAAGTGTTATTTTCATGCACAAAACTAATTAGTTATTATACAGAAAGATGCCTCCAATGGTCCAGCCAAATACTAATTTGACAGCACTAACTTCCTGCAGAAAAATTATACAAATGTGTCACTAGTTCATCTCCCTTGTGTTTTCATTAGTCTACCCTGTCTAAATTTAACTGGGGTTTATTTAAAAGTAACATGAGGACTCTAAAACTCCCACTTTCCTCATCCTTCAGTCGGACACCTGTGTTCACAATAAACTGAGATATGGTATCAGCTTATTGCTTTACCCATAATATTTTGAATATTTACGATGCTCCTCATGCCCCAGAATGCATCTGTCTGATTCATGAGGCGAGGTGAGCTGGCTCTTGATTGTGAATGTGGAGAACTGACAGCTAGTTTATCTTGTTCATCCTCTCCGAGCTACAGAGGAATGTTCCAGAGGCAAGTGGCCTGTTTAAAAATCCACCTCATTCAGACACTAGATATATGGATGTGAGAATGGGTCAGCACACAGACTGTAGACATGTAAATTCAATCATCACAGGATTGCAGTTTAAATTGAAGTCCGGCTGCTGAAAGCTCTTTATGGTTAAACACACTGACTATGGAACTCTGAAAGGAAAATGTACTGTAGATGCCTTGACTACTAATACTGGATTGGTCAGCATTTGGATAAAAAAAAACAGCAAAGGTAAGCTCTACAGGTTTAGTTCCACTTCAAATGCAGTTGATGAATTGGACTGTTTTAAAAATGTGGAAAGAAATAAACATAAAAAAATAAATAAAAAAAAAAACGAATTTTCTTTAAGGGATAAAGGAAGTGTTAATCTGTGTCTCAATGTTTAGACTGAGTGATTGAATCTAAGGGAAGGCATGTGATTGCATCTTAAATGAGTTCGGCAGTGTATATGGAGGCATTTTTACCTAAATTATGGGGCAAGGGAAGGGTATTTTCACTATAGGATACATTGGTTTTGCAAAGTGCCCTCCGTGAACATTATACAATCCAAAGAAAAGTTCATCCCACTTAATGTCTTCCAAAACATGGCTGCCAATACACTATAGCTCATCTACCAGTGTACCTACAGATGGGTTGTGGGTTGAAGGCATCGTATTTCCCAAATATGAACTCTTTCAGGTTTAGCTCTTGCATTACTTTACAGTACACTGTGTATGTTTGCTTTGTAAATAAGTGGTAAGTGAATGACATCTATACCGTATACCATACATTTCAGTTTTACAGAGCTCAAAATGTAAAACTTCTGATGCAGTTTGGTGGTAGTTTTTGAACCATGCTCAACATTACACCAAATTCATACTTTTGTTATTTCCATTTTATTCAACATCCTACACATTGAGACAGAATCAATTTCTGATTACAATAACTACCAAAAAGTACCAGCAGACTTTTAAAGATGTACAGGTGCATCTCAATAAATTATAATGTCATGGAAAAGTTTATTTATTTCAGGGATTCAACTCAAATTGTGAAACTCGTGTATCAATTCAGTGCACACAGACTGAAATAGTTCAAGTCTTTGGTTCTTTTAATTGTGATGATTTTGGCTCACATTTAACAAAAACCCACCAATTCAGTCCTATCAATTAGTGCCGAAATGTTCTTTGTCTAAGAAAACATTTTAAAATCCACAGCTTTATTATTTTATTCTGTAGCTCAACTGGTGCTAGCAACACCAAGGTCATTGGTTTCAATACACAACCATGAATGCACAGTAAATCACTTTGGATAAAAATGTCTGCAAAGTGTAAAAATATAATGTAAACCTTTGATTAACAGTTAATACATTGTTTAAGAAAATAATAATACTTTTATTCAGCAAAGACTGATTAAATTGATCAAATGTGACATTAAAGACATAATGTTACAAAATAAAATAAATTATGTTCTTTAGAATTTTCGAATCATCAAAGAATCCTGAAAAAATGTATACATTTTCCACAAATATTTTACATCAATAATTATAAGTTTCTTGAGTAGCAAATCAGCAAATGAGAGTGATTTCTGAAGAAACCATTGAAGACTGGAGAAATGATACTGAAAATTCAGCTCTACCATCACAGGAATAAATAACATAGTAAAATATATTGAATATTGTGATAATATTTCACTTTTTTTCTGACTTGAATTTTACACCTTGATTGAACATCAGAAATGTATTTTCCTAAAAGCTATTGAACTGCTCTGTGTTGACGTGAGGGAGTTGTCTAGGGCTCTGTTAAGAGGTTGCTACACTATTCTGTGTGTTTTGTGTGGTTGCTACAGAGCTGTTCTTAACTTTTAGTTTACTAACATGATATAGGCTTCAGGTCCAGTCTCATGGGTCCATCCCAATCCAAACGAAAAGCCTAGTTATATCACAACAAAAGATTAAAAAAAAGTAAACTCTCAAGTCTATCTTAGAACAATACACATGGACACTATAGGGCTTTCATTTCAAACAGTTGCAAGGAATGCTTGTGGGCACAACAGATCCTTTCATTCATCCCACTCTCTATCCATGATGGGGGCCTGACTTTAACAGCTGCCTTCCACTTTCATCCCTGATTGCCAGTTCACCTCGTCAACCTGAAGAATGAGTCAGCGGAGGATAACCTACTCTCAAAGGAGCGTCTGCATAATTGTAGATATCCATGTGCGCTGCAGTGGTCCCTCGACCCTTTGCTGAGAATCCGAAGTAATCAGCTAGCCAGATGAATCAGTATTTTGTCAGAATGCTTGAGGTCTCATCAGCATGTGCATGATACATCCCATTGATGAGGATGATGGTAATCAGCCTTTGAAAACAATGATTTCTTTTTTCATATTTTCATTTTCAAACCATTGGATGGATGAAGCATTAGCATTATATTTTTTTTATTAATATTTGTATTTACTTTTCATATATATATATATATATATATATGTGTGTGTGTGTGTTCCAGATTTGCTTTTTTTTCCCTTTCTTTCTTGGGCGGTTACTCCAGTCTTCAGTGTCACATGATCCTTCAGATATCATTCTGATATTCTGATTTGGTGCTATTATTATCAATATTAAGCACATTCTGCTCAATGTTGTTGTGCAAACCATAGTACAATTAATTAGTTAATTTTTCAAGATTTTTTGATGAATAGAACATTTTCATAATTTGTTTGAAATAATTATAATTACTTTTAATAAATGTAATGCATCCATGCTGAATACAAGAATTTATTTATTTCAATATAACAGAATTCTTTATATATACAAATATATACAGTTTTTTTTCTTCTCAATTTTCATTGCTCTGTAATTTTCACCACATATCAAAGTGCTATATTTAACAGCATTCAGTAATGTATATATATATCTTCTTACTTTAAAACAGCAGTTTACTAGATCTTCTAGATTCTTTTTTCATTCAAACAAATTCTAGATATGAATGTTAGTGCTTTTTTTTGGCCTTGTTTCAGCAACACATATTAGCTCTTTCTGATCTAAAGTTAAATCTATTTTCCACGTCTGTGCAAAATTGTTTATTGACTGTGAAAATGGCACAGAGCACCGTTGTTTTGTGAATATCACCTGATGTGACGTTTCCTGCTGTTTTATTCTCGCACCTCGCTCTTGCCAGCTCAATCTCATTTACCACGTCACACATCTGAACAGCCCCAACCTGCAAAAGAGACAGAGAGAGAGAGAACATTTCAGTTGTTCAACCACAGCACAACCTTCAAAGCTTTAATCTCTTTCGTCTCAGTGATTCACCACAATATTATTCTCAGGATAGTCTATTACTTTAAGGTGTCAGCTTTCATCTTGCAATGCTTTCATTTCATATGCATATTTATGGATTGTAGCGAAGCCTTAGGGGCCTTATTTTAGCTAAATATTTACAGCAAAGACCTACTGGGAATTAGATCAACCACTGCTTGAAAAATCCACAACTGAACTACTTATCAGATTTTAGCTTGCCATACACCATTCTTATTGACAGTCCAATGTACGTCTATACGCTAGCGGCACATGGACAAAAGACCATCACTGCTCTGTGGAGATGATATCATGCCTCTAAGGGAGAAAAGGCATGTGGGGCCAGTGAGTAATCGTCGGATTGCTCACTGATGTCCACTGCTGATGACAAATTCATGCTGACAGTCAGTGGCAGACAGCCTGCGGGTCAATAATAACGTGAAAGTCCAACGAACAGCTTGAGAAGGTCAATGAAGACGGTGCTGGGGAAGAGGGGGCCGATTGAATCCCTATAGAGTTAACAATGCTTTATGTGTGTGGGTGTTTGTGTCATGTTCTTTGGGTGTGTAGTGTTTATTGTCTTGAGTTAACATCTGAGCATGCTTCTGTTTGGTACGTATGTGCGTGGGTCTGCATTTGTGTGTGTGTGGGTACAGGTGTGTCTGTGCATTTCAATGTGAGAGACCTGAGATCTGTGACTTAGAACAACAGGTTAATGAGAAACAGAAAGGGTTTGATTTACTTCTGCTGAGTTCAACTGACATGAATAGGAATGCAAGCCAAGTTTTCTTCATGTATTATTGGCATTGTTGGGCCAATGGAATGAAGCACTGAAAACATTTATAAAATAAATATACTCCAGTCAATGCCTTCATTACTAGCTGATGGTGAGAAAAGAAGTGTGGTGTTAAAAAAAAATTTTTTTATAAAATAACTGTTTTCTGTTAAAATATATTTTAAAATGTAATTTATTTTGGTAATTGCAAACTGATTTTCAGCAACCATTACTCCCTGTCTTCAGTGTCACATGATCCATCAGTATATTCTAATATGCTGATATATTCTTCTTACTATTAATGCGGAACACATTTAAAAAGAGCAGCATTTATTTGAAATATAAAAATTGTGTAATACCTTCACTTTTTGTCAGGAAATAAAAGATGGGTTCAAATGTGAGGTTAGATGGTAATTTATTAGATGTGAACAAACAAGCAAAGTCACAGTAAACAGATAGTCATGGGTGCAGTGATAACAGGACTTCTTGGTAATGCAAGGCTGCAGTGAGCAAAGACGCATAAATCCAACCAAGAGACAACGGGTGAACCTAGTAACCAATCAACAGTAGTACACAAAATGACCAGAGGGGGCCGATGCATCTATGAACCGTGACATTTTTAACCATTTAATGCAATCATGCTGCATAAAAGTATTAAGTTATTTCAATATAACAGAATTATGTAGGTATACAAACATATACTACTTTAATTTCTTTGTGTCATGTTTTTGTATTTTTGTATTTTTTGTATTTATATGTTGTATTTAACAGCATTCAGTAATGCAGTTGACAGTGGCAGAAATTATATATATATATATATTCACTTTTTGTGCATCAAATAATATTTTCACACTTTTTGCATATTTTGACTTGACATTACAGTTTGAAATTACAGACTGACTAGAAATTTATCAGAATAAAAAGATTCTGTAAAACAATCATAAAATAAACTAAATTGTAATATTACATTATTTTGTTATATTGCTGCATTATGTTAAACTGCTTTAATTCCTCGTCAATCTACATTCCAAACACCCTAATGGTAAAAATAATAATAAAAAAATCTTTGCAAATGAATTAAAAAATAAAAACTTAAATAATTCCATTGCATAATATTCATTCACTTATCTGGGACAGTTTAAATTGATCTCCGGAGAATTCATATTGTTTTTAGATGTTACTACACTTTGAGTGAAGTTAACCTGCGGCAAATTCAGTTAAATGGATATGATTTGGAATGGCACACACGTCTTAATAAAAGGTTTAACAGCTGATAATGCATAGCAGAGCACAAACCAAGCCCTGAGGTTAAAGAACCTCATAAAACCTCATAAAAGCTCATAAACAGTTTTTTGTGAAGCCACACTTCTGGAGAAGAGTTCAGAAAAGCATTCTGCTTCATTAAAGTTACACAGAAGCATGTAATCTCTGTTAACCTTAATGGAAGAATATTGAAACAACCAGGACTCTGCCTAAAGATGGCCTCCTGGTCAAACTGAGCAACTGATGGAGAAGGGCTTTGGTTAGTGTGGTGACCAAGAACCTGATGGTCACTCTAGTTGAGCTCCATGATCATATATGGAGATAGGAGAAATCTACAGAAGGAAAAACATCACTGCAACACTTCACCAATCTGTGGTTTATGGCGGTGTGGCAAGGCTCAATCCTCTCTTCAGAGAATACACATGAAAACACACTTGTAATTATCAAAAAACAAAAAACACCTAAAGGAAGCTCAGACTCTGAGAAAAAAAGATACTCTGATCTGATGAACCTCGGTTCTAAACATCATGTTTGAAGGAAACCAGCCCTGCTCATCACTTGCAGAGTACCATCCAAAAAGTAAAATGTGAGGTAGAAGCTGTTTTTCAGCGGCAGGGTATGAGGGACTCGTCAGGGTAAAGAAAAGCTCAGTGCACTAAAATATTGAGATAGCCTTAAAGAAAACCGAGTTCAAACTATTCAGAGCCTCAGACTGGGCAGAAGGTTCACCTTCCAACAGGACAACGACCCTAAGAACACAGCAAGAGTGGCTTATAGACAACTCTGTTAATGTCCTGGAGTGGCCCAGCCACAGCCTGGGATTGAACCCAGTCAAATATTTCTGGAAAAACCTGAGAAATGTGCATCTGCCCTCATTCAAACTGACAGAGCTTGAGAGGTGAAGAGGTAAGGAGAAGAATGGCAGATAATTGCCAAATGCTGATGAGCAAAGCTTGTCGCATCATACCCCAAAAATACTTGAGCCTGTAAAGGTGCTTCAGCTAAATATTTATTTAAGGGTATGTATACTTATGCAACATACTTATTTCAGATGATGCAATAAAAGTGTGGCTTTTATTTTTTTAAAAATTTACGAAGTTGTCACAATTCACTTTTTGCTTTGTCAATATGAAGTGTAGATAAATGTGGGAAAAATAGTAATTTAAAGCTGTTTAACATTAAACAGCAACATAAAATGTAAAAAAAATGATGGGGTATGAATACATTCACAAGGCAATATATTCAAAGCTGATTTCATGGGCTCTTTAAAAAAAAAAACGCGGTTTTAAAATATCTTGAAGAGAAGCTCTATAATGACATCTACATGCTCTGTGACATTGTGAATCATATTTAAATGATGGAGCAGCAGAAATGATGAAGAATTATCTTCAGTTAATAATTGCCTTCTTAGTCTAAAGTGTACTACTCAAGGATGGTAACATTATTTGGTTCCTTGAGAATGCATGTTTATGTTAGATACATTTCTATGCAGCTTCTCCATCTGAGGTCATAAAAGAGATTAAGAGGTTGTTTAGAGTGAGATTAGCCTAAATTACAATAACAGTTTGCTATACGTCAAATAATAAATATGCCAAGTTTTCACAAATATTTCCTCTCAGAGTTACATCAGATAATAGAGGTGCATTCCTCCTTACTCTGCATTGGTGTACTTATCAGGTGCAGGGTCCATTGCGGGTGAAAGCGACCTAATAAAGCAGAGGTTCAGGCATCGGGCCGATCGCTGATGCATTCCTGGCAAAGTGTGGACACTCAGCTTCACATATTTCTGTTTATGCTCAAATTATCTGTGAGGGTTCAACTACACTGAAAAAATTATAAACGCAACACTTTGTTTTTGCCCCCATTTTTTTTTTTTTTTTTTTGCATGCATCATCAAAGCCCTCAAAGATCTAATTCTTTTTCTATGTACACAAAAGACCTATTTTACTCAAATATTGTTCACAAATCTGTGTTAGTGAGCACTTCTCCTTTGCCGAGATAATCCATCCACCTGACAGGTGTGGCATATAAAGCTTATTAGACAGCATGATTATTGCACAGGTGTTCCTTAGGCTCGCCACAATAAAAGGCCACTCTAAGATGTGCAGTTTTACCACACAGCATAATGCCACAGATGTTGCGAGTTTTGAGGGAGCATGCAATAGGCATGCTGACAGCAGGAATCTCCACCAGAGCTGTTGCCTGTGAATTTAATGTTTTAGAGAATTTGGCAGTACATCCAACCAGCCTCACAACCGCAGACCACGTGTAACCCCACCAGCCCAGGCCCTCCACATCCAGCATCTTCACCTCCAAGATCGTCTGAGACCAGACACCCGGACAACTGCTGCAACAATCGGTTTGCATAACCAAAGGATTTCTGCACAAACTGTCAGAAACCGTCTCAGGGAAGCTCATCTGCATGCTCATAGCCCTTGGGGTCTGGACCAGACTGCAGTTTGTTGTCAAAACCGACAAATCCTTACATTCAATGGCTTCTCGCACTTTGGAGAGGTGTTCTCTTCACGGATGAATCCTGGTTTTCACTGTAGGGCAGATGGCAGACAGCGTGTATGGCGTCATGTGGGTGAGCGGTTTGCTGATGTCAATGTTGTGGATCAAGTGGCCCATTGTGGCGGTGGGGTTATTGTATGGACAGGCGTATGCTTATGGACAATGAACACAGATGCATTTTATTGATGGCATTTTGTATGCACAGAGATACCGTGATGAGATCCTGAGGCCCATTGTTGTTCCATTCATCCATGACCATCACCTCATGTTGCAGCATGATAATGCAAGGATCTGTACACAATTCCTGGAAGCTGAAAACATCCCAGTTCATACTCCCATACTCACTGGACATGTCACTCATTGAGCATGTTTGGGATGCTCTGGATCGGCATATGCGACAGCGTGTTCCAGTTCCTGCCAATATCCAGCAACTTCACACAGCCATTAAAGAGGAGTGGACCAACATTCCACAGGCCACTGCCAACAACCTGATCAACTCTATGCTAAGGAGATGTGCTGCACTGCGTGAGGCAAATGGTGGTCACACCAGATACTGACACCCAACCCCCCTCATAATTCACAAATTTACTCAGAATACAAAGTGCACACACACAGCAGTGAACACACACACACTGTGAACACAGACCCAGAGCAGTGGGCAGCCGTTTATGCTGCAGGTGCCCGGGGAGCAATTGGGGGTTCGGTGCCTAGCCCAAGGGCACTTCAGTCGTGGTATTGTCAGCCTGAGACTAGAACCCACAACCTTAGGATTGGAAGTCAAACTCTCTAACCAGAAGTGAAATAGGGCTTTTGTGTACATAGAAAAAGTGTTAGAAAAAACAAAGTGTTTATCATTTTGTTTAGTATATGTAAGTGGATTCTCTGCTGCAAAATCCAGTTTAGGCTGGATTGCTGTGTTTTGGAACATGATAGTGGGTCTAAGATGGTCATTAACTGGTCCAAGCCTTGTGTTTTTACATTTTTTTTTCTCAAACAGCTTATTTCCAAAAATATCAGCTCGTAATCCACCTCTCACTGTATAAATCTAGCCTACGCTGGATTAAGATGGTCTAGCTGGTCTCCCAGTTTGGCCAAACTAGTGTTTAGCTAGTTTAGTTGGCTGGCCAACAACCCTCAAAAAACAATAAACAAAACCAGCTTTGGAGACTAGAAAACCACTCTGAGTAGTTTAAGATGTTTCTTTTTTCAAGCAATGGATACAGACCTTAGTAACACTAAATAAGTCAGCCTGTGAAAATGTCTGTGCAGGCAACACTTCTCTTTTAGCTTTGATAAAGAGTATATTCTTCCTAAGAATCTAAAAACAGTCTAAATGGTTGGTATTGATCTATTTATTTAATGTCAGCCGTGCAGTGGCATTTGAGAGAAAGAGACAGAAGGACGAGGGTTTGTTCCTTAAACAATGACCATGCGGTGACTCAGACCTAGACCTTGGGGACAGAACATCAACCACACAGCTTCTCATTTACACACCAAATGAGAAGCACACAAGGAAAAAAGTACAGCAATTTTAGAGATCAGATTAGAGACCTGGTTCACTGCATAATAAATAAATAAAATATATATTTAATTGCATTAAATCTCTGAAAATAAAACATTTGCATTAGTTTCACAAAGTTGCCCAGGTTCTTAATATTCCGAAAAGACCTTAAAAATACATGCTGTTTATATTGAGGATAATCTGGTCTTTATTTGCATTATTATTAGTCAATTAAATTAATATATTATTGATGTTGTATTGATCATGTAATCATCAATCAGTCATTATTAGATTAGTTAAAGCAATTAATGCTGGTCATTACCTAAGAACTTTGCCTCAGTAAATTCCTAATTAGCTGCTTTTTAATTAATTGATTAGGGATGCAGAATATGGTCATGCGGAATATGGTGCTTTGTATTAATAAACAGCCAATATAGTGATATGCATGCTAATAAGCAACTAGTTAATAGTGAGAATTAACATTTTAAAAACCTTTTGATCAGAAATTAGATAAAATAAGCAAGATAAAATATAGTCAGCAGGTCATTTTTGCTAAATAAACCCCTTATGGATAATACAAGACCTGATAAGTTAATTTTTGCGATAATGCACAGCTGGATGTACATTATGTTTAGTTTGTCGGTATCAAAATAACAAGACTGTAGGTCTGTGCATGCTTTGATCCAGCTTAAATCCTCAACTAATACCACTACACACAGCATGCAGGGCTAATACACACACAGCTGAGCTGAATAATGAAGTCCTGTGCCTCAGCTAATTTATCGGAACATCTGCTGACCTCCGGGACGAACCTGCTACGCTCATTCCTGAGCCAGATAACAGCACCGCTCTGCTCAAGCCTGTTAGTGTAAGTGTAGACAGCAGCAGCAGATTCTGCACATAGTGAGAAAGTAACAAATGGCAAATTGGAAAGCAGATGTTCCCTAAAACTGTCTAGTGCAGTGTTACAGAGCTGGCTGAGGAACACGGATTCGTTAACAATTTAAAGGTGATATGTGTAATTGTTAAAATATTTTCTTGATTAATGTTTCACTTTTGGTGAAAAAATGTAAAAACATGCTATATGCCATCCATATGGGTGATGTGCAGTATTTATAAACTCCAATTTTATGCATCAAATCAAGACAAGTCTGCTTTATAGTCAGTTCTTCCACATGTACAGTACATACATACAGAGAATTGAAATTGCGTTACTCTCAGACCCATGGTGCATTCAGATAACACTAACAGTAGAGCCTAAAAATCTAGATCAAATATAAAATACAACTATATAATAAGTGAACAAACACTGCAGATAAAAAGATTTTGGTGCAAAAAAAGCTTATTCAGTCTGAACCACTCCACTGACCACTCTGCTTATTACTTTGCTTATGGCAGAGTAGCCACAGCATGCTGCATATTTCAACATCACGACTATTCAGAAATACTTAACAGTGTTTTGTCAGGAATAATGTACTGCCAGTGAACTATTTCTTATAAGTACTACAAGAACAGAAATATCAAATTACATTGGTATTAACATATCATGTAATTTTACTCCTCATAGAAAAGGCTAATCTCTTGGACACTAATGGACACTGTTTTTGTCAACAGCAAGGTCATACAGTTATCTGTTTGAATTTGAAGCAATAACAAGTAAATGTGGTATATTATAAGTATAAACAAAGTCCTTTTAGGCAAGTCGTGACACTCGGCCGCCAACTTGGCAATGCTTCCGGGCAGCTATTTCAGACTAACAAGAGCAGGCTCCTAACTAAATGAATGGGCAGAGAGTCTGAACTCCACTTGCACTGGTCACTGGGTAATAAAAACTGCATGTATAGAAACAGCAGTAAAATATGATAAAAATCGCTGAAAATTTTGTATGACTTTGCCCCAAAATAAGGTCTAAAACGCCTTTTTCCCACAGATTATACTTTTACTACGCATGCGCAAGGGTTCCTCAACTGTGCGCGTACGTCAGTGGAACCAGACGATAGGCTTAAATGTTTCCCGGCTTGACTTTTAAAAGCAGGTGACTGGCTTTCCAGTGGGAGGGGCGGGACATGTGCATACAACCGCCATCTTTGCCGTTACGGGTTTTCCTTATATAGTTGAATGGAGGATTGAGGAAGTGGCATGTCTCTTATAAATTGTCTCTGGTATAAATCAACCATCTATCAAATATGAAGGGTCTTATAGCAGTTAGACCTTAATCAAGAGGAAACAGCTCTATAACCATAAATGTGATTAACAATGATCACGTGACAAACTTTGTCCGATAAAATAAAAAAAATAGAAAAACGTTCTACTTCTGTAGTTAGTTTGGGGTTCAGTCTTTTTCAAGCAACACCTTTTATAATGCTTTTAGGTAAAAGTGCACTCAGTAATTTTTTTTATAAAAATGTTGGTCCCGCAGGATAGGACAGGTTTAGTGGTATGGGTAGGTTTAAGCATTTGTTAAGGTATAATGGATGGGTCAACAGTGTAATTATAAATGTAATTACAGTAATTAATTACAGATGTAATTGCATGCAGGTATTTTTTTAAATATAAGTACAATGCAAAAACATGCATGTACACAATAAGAGCATTGTATCAAATTATTAATGTAAATGTACGTATATAAGTCCAAGTGGGACCAAAATGCTTTACACATAAAGAAATGAATAACATTTCTGAACAATATGTTTAAATGTCTTACCATGAGATGAGAACTCCAGTCAATCAATAGACTAATATACTGTATGATATTTTGCATGATTTTTCTTTATAGTCCAAATGAATTAATTAAAAAGCAATGATTTTCTGATAGTTTCAAAAGCTGAAAGAACTCTGATCTAATAAAGACATGTGACAAATAGGAAAGCTAACAGAAAGAAATTACTGTCCTGCAGACGATTTCTTTTTGTAATTTTCAGTATTCATTCATTCAGTTTTTCATCCTCAAGGTTGAAAAATGTATCCTGCCCACACAGAGATTCTTTTTTAAATACTAAAATCATGGACCAGTGCATCAAGGGAGCCCCATTATTTTAGTTAATGTTTTTGTTCTCTGATTTCTTAGATGATCTTTCAAATGTACATTTTGAGGGTGAGCATGCACTCCCACATGTCTCCACTGAAAAAGAAAAACATGTTAATGCATAATCTTCCTTGCTGTCATCTAATATTTCTAAAATAAATTGTTGCAGGTTGTTTGTTCCATTATCTGGAAGGTTCCATTTAATATTTTTCAAGCAATTAAAATGATTCAATAAATAATCAAATAAATACATAAATACACTTCTACTAAAGACATGGGGCCGGATAGTGCTGGATAGTTAACTGGAATTATTCTGATGAATCTCATGTCTATAACTCACAAGGGAAGCTAACAAAACAAGGCCAATGACATTGAAAGTATAACAACAGAAACACTGATCACCCCATCTTGTAAATGGTCACAGCACAATCACTCAAAAATCAAGGGACAACCTCGACTACTGACGTTTCCCTAATTTTGCACACTCACTGCATCCTGAGATTCTTTCAGTCATTTTCTCCATGATTTTGGATTCGCAAGGGGCTGCCGGTTTATGTAGTGCTGGTTTCTTTACAAGTATTTGGAGAGACTGTGGGCTTGTTATGTACTCTGTTGACCACAAAAATATTGTTGCTGGCAAAAAGCTCAGAGCTATACTATTTACGAGCAAAGAGGGAAGGGGAAGAGCATATAAAACCTAAATAAACAGGAAATACATCTGTTGCACACTCACACTGCTGCTGTAAGTAAATCCCCCAAGTTAATCAGTCAGCAGACTATGCAGAGTAGAGTCATAAATGACCACCCCAGAGACAGCCATAAACTTGCTGCATGTTTGCTGCATCTGCTCTCTGTCACACCAAGAATTTAGATAAGAGACGTTTTTGGGGAATTTTCTGCCACTCCATAACACTGAGAACCCTCAACTACTATATAATAACAACACGTCAGGTTTTGTTATTATAAAACTTTTGTATATGACCAAAGCATGACACCAGTGTTCGGGGGAGTTTCCAGCAGCTGTTTAAATGACTTCACACTAAAACAACCTTTATAGGCACAGAAAACATGTCTACAAAACTATCTAGACAAGACCAAACCAGCATTGGTTTAAATGTGGATATGTGGATAAATGATACAGACAGAAAGAGAGATAAACAGACAGATAATATCATATAAAATAAGATAAGATAAGATAAAATAATGTTATCAATCAATTTGCCATACTCACACAAAAAAATAGGTTCTTCAGTGTTTTTTTTGTGGTAGTTGTGGTGCTATATAGCACCGGTAATTAATTATTTGGCTCGTAATAATAAGGGAAGAAATTTAAGTGCTATATAGCACCTATAAAAAACCTGTAATGGTTCTTAAGCAGTTCTTTGGAGTGTTTAAGGTGCTATATAGCACCATCTTTAAAGATATAGATGTAGCACTTAAAGTGGTTCCCCTATGATTACGAGCCAAAGAACAAATTTTATTGCTATTTAGCACCATTTTTTAGAGTGAATAACACAGGTCCCTATGATCTAACTGGATGGTCTCATCCCATTCCATTTAAGAGCCAGTTGCGCTCGTGCTATGGTGGATTCACTATTTACATGGCAGAATTTGCAAGAGCAATGACTGAACGCGTCTCCAGAAAGGAAACTGACAGCCCGTGTTGCATTTTTATATTTATGTAGCCAACACAATAATAATCTTTTACATCGTAATCTTTAATATTTGGCATGTTTGTGTGCTGCTGCGCATCCCTGTGCGTGAAATAAGCAGAGTGTACATGCGTTGTCGACCAGCCGATAGGTACATATTACTAATGTGCTCTTTAAAAAACAAAAAATAAAAATAGGTTACTGTGCCATTGATTTTAGACCAGGTTTTAGTTGGTCAATGGGGCAGTCTATTTCAGTTTCCTGAAAATAGCAATGCGCCAACAACGGGCCTGAACATACCTCGTTTTCAGACCAGCACATCCATAGGCACACAAATGTATGCAAATGCATTTGCTATTTAAACAACATGGCTGTTTAAATGGGTTGTCTCATAACCTGCGGGCCCCGCGGGTCGGTGCGTGGCGGATTAAGAAATGGGCACTTTGTTTGCAGAGCGAGTTGGGGCGGGTAACTAAAAACTAAATTTTTAAAAATCCAATTAAGTTGCGTGGAATTTAGAGGTGGAAATTTTGATTCTTTCAAGTGATTCGTTTATTTTCAGTTCGTTCACCAAAATGATTCGTTCGGATTCGTTCACTGATTTGTTCAGTGACCATTTCTTCATATTACACAAATACGCCACAGCAGGTGGCGAAAAAGAGTGTCTTGTGTTATGTCTTAAGTCAACGAACGTATTATGATTTGGCTTTATTAAAGTGTGTGTATGATCGCATTAAATAAATAGTCTTAAACAGTTCTGATGAACAAAGCAGAAGGTTTTCTTGCATAATTAAACATTTAATTGTTTGGTCAGACAGTTCATATATTATAAATTCACATTAATAAAAAGTTATGTTCTGTATGCTAAATACGAAAACAAGCGTATGTCACCAAAACTGCGCTTTGTATCTGCTGATTGCTGATTGAGATTTACATGCTTGGCCGACTGTCCCTATATACTCTCATTCATTTCATTCTCGAACGAGATATATCAGTTCATTCAACTCGTTTACCTACGAGAAGATCGTATTCGTTCACTACATTCAACAAATCACATGCTCTGTCACATCTTGAGTAACGCTAGACAGGATGAAAAAGTTCACAGAGCTGTTCACGAGCTGCGCATGCGCTGCTAATAGCGCCGAGTTCGTACGCTGCTGTGGCGGGAAGAACTTCAGTGAACGAGAAATATGAGTCAATGGATTCGTTGAACGAGAGCGATTTGTTCACCTAAAATATTCGTTCACGTACGAACCATCATTAGTGTAATTCCCTAAAGCCTATATTAAATATTTGGAATGTATATTTTCATATTTTATTAGGTTCTTTGATAAAGTTACAGTACGAAGGTCTAAGCAGCAACGTTATTCCGTGATGTCCCCGATGCGCGGGGCGGGTCGGGGCGGGTCAAGAAATGTTACTTTATTTGCGGGGTGGGCTGGGGCGGGCCAAATAATTGCAGAAAAGCGGAATTCGCAGTTGGAAAAAAAGCCAACCCACGCATCACTACCGCATTATGCCAGGCATATGATAGGACCCATCTTAATTCAATTCAGTGTATTATTTGAGAGGACAGCCATTTGTAGTGGTATCTGACACCATCAACTGTACTCATTCAGTCCCATAATGCACTGCAATAACAAATGTACAATGTATATTCGACTCAAAGGTTAAACAATACCCAAAATGCACTGTGAGGGTTTTAGCCAAATGAATTACTGAATCTTGCCATAAGATGGTGAAGAAGAAGGTGACTGCAGTTGAATTATCTATTTTCCAAATTAAATAGATTAAATAGTTTAATGGCACTTTATACATGCTAGTTTTCATGACTGAACATACATAAATCATAAATCTTTTCATTACTAATGGAGCTGCCAGTATACTAAGTTTTCTAATAATAATTAAACAGCAAGCACAAATTGCATAAGTGACACCCAGTGTCTGTTTTCATCCACTCTATTAGTGGACTAATAAAGGGAATAGTGAATGAGGGTATAGGGGGTGATTTCGAACACAGCAATTGCCTTGCACATATGGGTGCTCTGATTGATAGACCATCTCAGCAACCTGAGAAACATGAAACTCTAAGTGAGTGAAAGACATTAAGCTTTTTATTTCACACATGAACAGCACTATAAATATAGTGGGTTATACAGAACACAGATGAAGGACGTTGTCATGGTGCTTGAGCAATAGGTGTCTCACCTCTATTCTTCATGAGTAAGTAAGGTGGACAGAAGTGCATTATGGGGTTTGGGAGTTGGTGGGAGTGTTCTTGGGAGAGGGAGTGAACAGATAGACGACTTGAGAAAATCTAAAGCTTCCTGAACTAGCTCTTCAGAAAGTGAGTAACTCTCTGTGGGGAAATAAACTTATAATCTGTGGGGAAAACTTTCTCCACACACAGTCTGCTGCCTAAAGCATTTGTTTCTTACTGTGTAAAGACACGACTGGGTTCAAGCGCAAAAAAAATTACCTAAGAGAACCCTTTTATCAAAATATGAATCTAGAAATTCTTATTATATCAAAGCACATTGATCCTTTTTTACAGCAAACAAGAAGGCATAGTTTTGCATCAGGAACGCTGCGTGCTGCAATAAAACCTCATTATCATGACGCATGTATATCTCCAGCTGTGAAACTCCTCGTTTGTTTCCTAATGGCCATTTTCTTGAAAAGATGAGCAACTGCAACTGAAAGCAATAATATTTTTTGTTCTTAAAAGCAATTGTATTATAATGAGTTTATCTTTCAGGTATAATGCTTTTTTTTTAAACATTTGCTGATAACTTTTCAGGGAAATCTTATTTTAGAACTAGTTTTACATAATATGCACTTTAAGCAAAATCAAATTCTTTGAGGAAAGTGGAAATTTGTTAATACGTCACACTTTATTTCACAGACTATCAAGTGAGAAAAAAAAACTAATTAAAACTGAAATAAATATGAGTGAAAACTATGTAAACATTAAAAATAACAACTAATAATTACGACAAAATACTAAAATTTTAACTAAAATTAAAATTCTCATGAAAAACTAATTCAAAATTATAAAAAATATAAAAGTATCTCAATGCTACTAGAATAACCCTGATTTAAATGATTACAAGTCTGTCATTTGAAAATTGTCTCACGCATAATAATTATTTTCTTGTCTTTAAATGTTTTTCTCCAGGACCATTAGAATTCAGAAACACACATTCATTTATCTTTAATGAAGCAGAGTGTCAAGATTTTATCATCAGTTTGAAAACAAGCACCATTAAAAGCTTGCTGACCTTAAAATAAAGAAAATTTGTGAAAAAATGCAGTGGCAGATGCCATCCTTAAAAAGACAGCTTAAGTTTTACTTCAAATGTTAAACATTTTACATCATTTGGAAAACTGCTGATAAGAACAGGAAGCCGAGGTAATGCCAACTAGCTATCTATAAAGCAAAGCACAAATCTTAATCAAACACTACAGTCCTCCAAAGGTTAAGAGTATTTAAAATCCACAGATTCTTATATCACACATCTCAATTACATGCTGTTAATGTGTCGAAATTTAAACAAATGCATTTAAAAATACACTTTGACACATCTACCGCAGTGCAACTGGTTGCTCTCAATCAAGTGTGCTGGTTTTCTACATTGTGAAACATCCTCTAACATGCTATTCATCATGAATTCCCATTTTTGCTTAAATAAATAGCAGCAGGACTGTCTCCTAAAGAATTCTTTTAGCTGAATTTTGGTACATTTCATTCCTGAGTCAGTAGCAAAAGGTCTTTTCATTCAGGTTGTGACATCTAGCAATGGTGAGGGTGGCAGACCACTGCGGCATTTATCAATAATTCAAGAGGGTGAAGTGTGCGAAAAGTGCAGATAAGAGGCTTTTGTGAACACTGAAGTGTATGATTTACACTATCAGCGAATGCTTGGGGTTACAATTGCCATGTGTGTCATAACTGAACCACAACTCTACGACATTCTGGTTTTGCAAAGTGCCTAATTTTTCTGTTAATAAGAACATTTGTGAATCTCATGATTTTACATGGATTATTCTGCATGTAGATAGACAGACAGACAGACAGACAGACAGACAGACAGACAGACAGACAGACAGACAGACAGATAGATAGATAGATAGATAGATAGATAGATAGATAGATAGATAGATAGATAGATTCAGCACATATCTGTTTAGATGGACACAAGCAGTTTATAAACGTGGATTTGGCCATTTGATATTAAAATAATAAATTAATAAGTTACTAAAAATACAATTTGCATATGAAACACTTTGAAAATATATTCATATTAGAAAGTTAGATAGCAATAATAATCAACAGATCATAATAATAGCTATTTAAATAAAATCTCAGCCTAAAGTTCCTGTGGGAACCTATTTGTTGTTACTTTATATAGCTAGTAAAATGGGCAATGAATAAGCCTTCGCTTAGGTGAGTGTACGGAGACGTGCTAGTGAATCAATAAAATGCGTACAAATCTATAAAACAGACGAATACATGATGGGGAATTAATAATATGACCTCGCGTGTTTAAACATGTTTATTATTGACGCCTAAATAATTAAATTTAACTCAAGTCATTTTCTACGTTAGACGACTCCTCGCTATCTGGACAGGTCCTCTCACCCCTGCAGGAGGTTAAAAGTTTTACACGTTTAACACAAAAAGTAATCACGGGTCTCTTACATGTTATAGACATTATAAATAAATTGCTAAAGTCCACATTATCATGCCTTTTTAAAGTAAAAGACTGCTCCTTCGCTCGTGTCGTGTGTCGCGCGCACTAGCTACTGCATTCTCTTGAATCAGCATCCAACTTCTTGATGGCTTTCTAGTCACATTCATGGTTTTTACTAAATATGCGAGGTCCATAATGTTATATCCCTCCACCAATTAAATATAGGCTACTTCACATCAAATAGATTTAACATTAAAACGTAACCACGCCAACGGTTTGTCTGACTGCACGTGAAACAATAACTAAATGTATACAGTATGCTATTTAAATGACCATAACATAAAACAAACACTTACCGGGGAAAACAAGGAGCTCAGTGTTGAAACCAATAAAACCAATTTTGGGGCGTCCATCGCAGCTGCTTTTTCCTCCGTAAATGTTCGTAGTAGCCTATAAAACTTTGAAATCCATAAAGTTCTCCTGCTTTTCTCACAAGCGCGTAAAAGTAAACTCAGTCAAACTGTCTCGTCGGACACGGTGTTGACAGAGGAGCAAAACCTATCAAGTTGAGATGAGGGAACATCACAGCAGTCGTGCAGGTGTGTGGCTCTTATCGTCGCTCGAGCCGCTGACAGTTCAGCGACCAATGAGCGAATCACAGTCAGACCACCAGAGGAGCTTTACAGCTTCACTACTTGTCTTGCGAGATATTGACAATAAACGAGACAAAGACTGCATCACTCTTGTTCGTCATCGGCTTACGAGTGTCTTTGTTGCGTCAGTGCAAAAGCAATAAAAGAAATCTGAATGTGTCTGCTCTTTGTGTACCCCTGGCTGCAGTAAATTACTCTTGTTTGAGCTTTTTTGGTTAGCAGGAGGATGCCATTTCATAAAACTGTTTAATTATCACGGTATACAAAATATAGAAGGGTCCTTTTGTAAGAATTACTTATAATTACGAAGAAAAAGTATATTTAATTTCATATTTCAAAATATGTTTTTAGGTAAAAAGTGTAAAGTGCCTTAATTCATGGGTATCTGACATTTAAATTAATTATATTCTCTCATCAGTTTGAGTTAATGTAATAATTTACACAAAAATGAAAACTTTAACTATTCATTCAATATTTATATAGCCTAGCATTATTTTAGCTTATCTGATGGAGTTGTCTTTAATATATCCTTAAGCAGAACCTGATTTTACCAAGTGCAACATGTTCCTGGATCAACATCTTTGTCCAAACATCCTGAGAGGATGTTCTTCCACTAAATAATAATAATAAAAAAATACATGCTAATTATGCTTTCTTTGTCATTAGCAGACACATCTTATCCAAAGTGACTTTTAACTCTATAAATTGTATAATAATTGCTGGCTCAACCTGAGGTTAAGTGCCATTCTCAAGGAAAAGGCACTGATTGATTGGGAAAAGTCATCTGATGAATATTCAGAGACCAACTAATGTAATTAAAACACTGCTAGAATCCATTATTCTGGATGCATGTTTATTATATAAGTGCCTTGATTAATATGTTGTTATGTTCCGTTTCACAGAGTGATCCATCTCAATGCTGATTTATAGTCTCTGTACTTTTAAATAAGGAATTACTGCAATTAGTTTAAGAGAGCTTTTCAACAAGAACAATTACTAATTAACAGCATTAATTCAGGTTTTGCTATTCATGTCTATTACTGTTTGTGTGTACACACACACACACACACACACACATGCATATATACATACATACATACATACATATCTGCCTATCTAGCCATGGTCAAGTTTCTCAATTAAATTACATAAATGTTGATTTATTGATATAACAATGGTTTAGAGATAAGATTATCCTTCATTTGTGAGCATGTGATGCTGGATGCAGCTGGTCTTGTGATAAATAAGCTCATTTCTGTGTCTTAGAAGAGAGCTCATTCTAATAATTTTCCATTTAGACTAACTAAATCACACTCGGAGAAAAAATACTCAGTGAAATATCTGTTGACACCACTGAGGATCAGCCACCCCACTTCTGATTGTTCAGTGATTGAAATGCTCTCCTGTGCATGCAGTTATTGAGAAACCTCCATTCTGAGCATGCAGCGTTTTTCCTGAGGCTTATTATGCATGTGACATCTCATCAAACAGAATCAGTCGATCTATTTCCTGAGGACGAATGTCTGAATGCTCATTCATTAAAAGTGCGGAGTTAATGTGCCCGAGATCACATTACGGCTGCTATGTTCATGCATACTTGTTTACAACTACTGCTATCATTAAATTACTCAAATGTGGCTTTCAGTGATGTACAGCATCATTTATGTAATTGATTCAGTTACACAGCATTTCAAATTTTATTAAGAAAACTTTACTGGAAATGTAATCACCCCAGATGTAGACATAGTTTGTTTCTTCATCTGAGTATATTTGGAGAAATTTAGTGTTATATTACCAATAGATCATCTGCAGTGAAAGGGGTGCTGTCAGAATGAGAGTCCAAACAGCTAATAAAAACATCACAAGTAAAATGTGTTTTTAATAAATAAATGCATCAGGACGTTTAAAAAATCCAGAATTTTGCTTTCTCTCATCTGAATCAGTAAAGAAATACACACACTGTTTGCACACAAAAAACAATTTAAAGAGTTCTAAACAAATATGTCTATAATTTGTGATGTGTGAAGACAACAGGGATTGAGTTTATTATGGATTGGAGATGGAAGTATTATTATCATAGATTATAGAGTGGTATAATTTTAGCCAGAAGTTAAAATCAGTGAGATGGTTTAATCACCTGAACTCTCATTCTGACGGCACCCATTCACTTAGACTATCCAGTGAGCAAGTGATGTAATGCTAAATTTTTCCAAATCTGTTCCAATGAAGAAACAAACTCATTCTGTCAAAACTTTTCAGCAGATTTTCATCTTTGGGTGAACTATTCCTTTAACAGGAGTGACTGACACAACTGTGCATTGCATTACATTGTAGTGTTAGTCACCATATAGTTTGTGCATTTATTGTTCTTAATTTAGTCTCATACTATCTTTACCGCTTTTCATATTTAGCTTTATACCAAGCAATTAAAAGGATAATACATAAAAATGTTGCATCATAAGGTCTTACCTGGGTTTATATGCAAGACACATATTCACTCTAGGGTTTTAGTTACTTGAAAATGCAAAGCAAATGAGAATCTTAACTGCATAACCATTCAAGGGATGGGTCAGCAAGGGAAGGTGTATTCTTATGCAGATTTTTACCTTTGGGTTCCATTATACTCATTCAGATCTGAGTGACTGAAAAAGATAGGGCACAATTTTCCCCTACCGACTGAAAACTCTTGACGTTCATTTTTTTCAGTGCTCATGGCTGCGAAGAAATCGCTATTTACGAAACAAACATTTTGGCAACACTTTCAGGTGCCACACCTAGAAAAGAGCTGTTTTAGAACTTCAAATTTTGCTAATGCTATCTGATGTTGCTAGATTTTCATTTCACTGAAGCACCACACTCAGTCACAAATGTCTGATTTTATTAAAACACAACTATAATAACAAATAATAGGCTAAAAAACAAATAATGCGACCCAGGTTGAAATTGGGAAAGCATACTAGAATACTACCTGATATTTCAGAAACATAGTATGAGCAGTGTTACAAATTGTACAATGGTAAGAAAAAGTATCTGAACCTTTTTCGTTAGAATGAGCTGCCACCATTAAAACCTGGTCCCCTTATAACCCAGAAGTGTTGTTTTCTGGTTGACGTCACAATCGTTTCATCTGTTCAGATGAAGATCTAAGGGTTTGGTACTGTA
Organism: Carassius auratus; assembly: GCF_003368295.1. Lineage (NCBI taxonomy): Eukaryota > Metazoa > Chordata > Actinopteri > Cypriniformes > Cyprinidae > Carassius > Carassius auratus. Next base: position 3,175 of record NW_020525195.1, on the reverse strand, counting down.
TGTCAAAAGCACTCACTCAAATTGGCATATATTGATAAATTATACCTCACTGGGCTCATGCTAAATATAGATGAGTCTGCCTTCTATTTCCATGCATCAGTTACCCAGAGCTCCTCAAACTTAATGGCCCAAGAAGCCTTAAAAAAAAGCTTTGTCACTCAGTATAGCGCTTGGAAGTTAAAAAACTAGACGGGAAGACTTCACGTTTTAATTGACATGCCCTTTCACGATCATGACCAAAATGTGGGCACAAGATGACTTTCTGGAAAGTTCCTGTTTGCCATATTCCTCAACCAATCAATGAAACCTGTTTGGATCAAGTTCATTTGAGGCTAAGGAAAGTGTGGGAATTCTAAAGTGCCAGACATTTTTTTCAGCACCTCTTAAAAAAAAAAAAAAAAGCATCTGTTTCCTTTTTAAATTACCACAGAAGTTACTTTAGAAAGATTCATTTAAATCTCGGATACGTCATTAGTGATACTATTCAAGGCTTCTGTAAAAAGTAACCAGCTTGTTTTGCAAGTGTATAAGTGGAAGAAAATGTGCCAGTCAGTAATTAACAAAGTTAGTTGTGTTCAGGCAGAAAGTCATTACTCTGTTTAAAATCAAATTTTGCAGTAGGTGCCAACATTGTTTTTTTAACAATCGCTTAATTGTTAAAAATTATTAGGTGTCAACTTAATGATCCCACTGAAGTTATCAGTAACAATGAACAGAAACGCTTTCACCAATAGTGTAAACAATCTGATGGAAAGCAGAGAATTATACTTTACATACTGACCTTGTATAGCCTTCATAGTCATGTATTACATTAGACGAAAGTGTAGCAGATGACATTTTTTATGTAAGAACTTTAACATGTGAGCAGCCTGTTCTCTTTTTACAGTCATTTCACAGTACATTATTATGCACAAAAAAAAAACTTCTGTTTTGGAAAACTGGCAAGCATAGATGACAAATTGTTCATAGAGTGGAGTGTGCAATCCACCAAGAGCTTATGAGTGTGTTAAGATTAATGTGTAATAAATAATGTATTTGTATTACATTTAACCATAAAATCAGTTGAAAGCATTTATTTAATTTGCACTTAATTACACTTAATTCGCAACTGTATGCCAACTAAATTTATTAGAGTATTAGTAGATTGTTAGGTTAGGGTTAGTAGAATAAACTGAGATGTACTTGCAAAGTTAGAATATGTGTTTTGTGACCTCCAAAACAAAGTGTTAGCAGATTAAACAGACATTTTTACTATTACTTTACTGATAGTCAGTTGATATGTAGTTACAAAGTTACTTATAGTTAGTAGAATGTCTAAAGTGGACTATCAAAATAAAGTGTTACCCAAAACAGTTATACATTTAAAAATATATATCAATGTTTTTTTGTAAATATTTATGATAAACGTTTTCATTTTTCTGAGTGAGTCATAATTCACCTGATTTGTTTTTTTAAAAAAAAGATTCATTAAGGGAACAAAACAAGTATCTTCTCTCTTTATGGTTTTATAAAAGTTAATTATTGAAACATTCACTTAAATGATTCATCAAATCACTAATTCATCCACAAATGCACAGTAGTTTATTTTGCAGTGGCTTCATTTGGAACCATTTTCAATGGCACAGCAAAAATAGACGAAGTAACTCCTGTGTCCAAAATGTTAATATATAGGTCTATCAAAGCAACATCATTGTGATTCTGGTCTTGTTATATGTTTCACAGGGACTGTTCACAAGTTTCTCTTTACAAAGAACCTCCCATCATACACAAATTGCACCTATAAACACAATTAGACTGGCTACAGGCACAAATGACCACAGAACTGCTGCCATGGCAGAACTTTCACCTTGTCTATTTATAGAAGTCATTTTATGTGCAGTAAGCACACAATTGGAGCTTAGTGGACAATCAAGTAACCATAATAATATGTGTTTGTTTACAGAACGAGGCTGAGGAATGAGGAGCCACACAGGAGACATTATAAACCATGTGAAAATAGGGTGCTTGGAAAATATGACAACCTCGCACTTCACAGCGCCAGTCCAGTACTAAATAGCCTTGACAGCATAATGGACATTCAGAGGTGAATAGATATTTTTAGACCCAAACTGTTCACATAAACATTACTTAGCCAAGTTTGTCTTTAGAAGTAAGGGTTGCATAGCTGGAATATTAAGTCTGTGAATGTTTGAGACGTTCGTAATATATTAAGTCTACTGGGTGGAGAAATATGCACCTAATTTTTCAAAAAGTTACTCTCATTTGGTTCTCTTTAACCCTAAGATTTTTTATTTTTTTTAAGTAGCACATTTTTTGCAACCCATTCATCTGTTTTTCTATACAAAACTATTTTAAATGAGAAAAAAATGTAGGGCAAGACTAGATCTGTATTCAGTAAAAAATAGTTTTAATCTATAAAAGTGGGCATTATGTACACAAAAAAAAAGTCAGAGGACTTGGAGATGTCAGTCAAAAATACAAATAGTTTCAGATAAGCCATATACTTACTGTTTTTGCAGAATTTTAATACAAATTGCAATATGTTGAGGCAGTATTGTTGCAAAAGGGGTTTTGCTTATTCTTAACCTGCATGAAACTTTTTTTATATATATAAAAAAACACACCCAAGAACCTTACTTTTTGTTTTTGATATCAATCCAAAGCAGGACAGATGGGTATATGTCATGCAAGGATTGTGATTGAGAATGGATTTCATCCTGGTTTGAGGTCACCTGGTAACACCTCGGTCCTTTTTGAAGTGACAGATAAGGTCAGAAGTGAGAATGATTTTATTCCATGTTGCGACTGTGACACTAAGAGAAGGGAAATGTAGTGCTTCTGCTACCTTTCCAGAGAAATGAGCAGTAAAAGTGTGATCCACGGAAGTCCAGGAGCCAGGGGTGCATACATTTTTTTCTTATATACTAAAAATGTATAAAAGATCTCCAGGCTATTATTTGGCAACATGTCTTTGATTGTTGCTGTTAAATCATACATTGTGGATTGCAGTCATTTACCATTCAATCTATTCGCTTCCTAGTGCTACTTCCAAATAAAGGTGGCATCTGCTTTTGACTTTCAAAAGAAGCGACGGATTCTCCCAGAGGTCATTATCCTGCCGGCATGAGAAGCAGGACCCCATAGCTGGAGTACTGCAGCTTATTGAGCTTTTCAA